>NW_028254623.1:0-67354 GCF_964263255.1 Lissotriton vulgaris
AATCGCGATTTGGGACATCGACATTTTTCACGTTTTGCATTTTTTAGGTGTCACATTAATTTTAACGTAGTCATTTTAAGCGTTATCGTGAGACTATTGCATGGTGCCGCCCTGTTGAGAATACAGAGTTAACACAGCGTTATATTCCCACGATAGACTGTGATTTGCAAATTATCACATATTCTTGAGAATATCCCCCTTTATTTTTGCTGGTGATTGGTGCTATATGCTAACAGAAGACTGAAAGTTAGACAGTGGATCAGAAAAGGTGAAGTGGAAGATAGTAGGAACTGTATAGGCAAGTACTACTGACAGCACCTAAATATCAGCATTGCTGTTTCTGGTGTCAAGATTGTTGACTTAGCTTTTTGTCTATGCAGTCACAAGTAAGGCAATATTTATTTTCTGCATACTGTAATGAGTAGTAGTAGGTTGGTCCAGTAGGCTTAGCTCAGCTTGATGGATGGTCTGAGGGTTCATCTATTCTCAGGAATAATCAATATCCAGTTTATCAGGTTGTGCTTTAATTAAAGCCTTTGTGGACAGAACTATCTGCAACGCCAGCCTGTATTTATAAATGTCTTATTGTTATCAAAGGGCTGGGTCTAAGTTTTTTTCTGTCCAGCACCCGTCTTGTCAAATGAAGCATGGCAATTTGGTTATCTTTGACAATACAAGGTTTTTGGTTGACATGATCTCTGTCATCGCCAACAATCAGGATGAGTCACACTTTGTGACCTGCCTCATTAATTAGTATGAGGTGGATCAGGTTATGATCTACTCTGAATCATGATTTTACAAATTGACCATTTGGCACATAGGTTGGTTTGTAATATTCCTTTCTGATCACGCGAGCAGTATTTTACAACCAGTAATTGGTACATCTGGCCCCTAGTCAGTGTTTTAATCCCAAAGAAGAGCACATCCTGTATTTAATTCATATCACCCTAAAATTCTCCTGCTGTTCGACGACACCCAGTGGAAGAGTCCTAGAGCAGGAATAATGTCTTTTGTCATAATTGTTGGCCAGTTTTGTACCAGCTGAAGCTATTTTGATGTATTTGCTCGGTGATCTATGTACATGCCATTACATTAAAGAAGGTGTGATAGAGCCAGTGGGTGGAGGACATTCTCATTATGATAAACACTTAAAATTTGTTTGACTTTGGTAAGCACTTAAGAGATGTTTGCTCTCTATCACAACAGTGACTTGCGAAGTGACCAGAGCTTTGCGCCCAAGATGAATCATATATTCATATCGTTTGTGATCTGAGGTTGGGGGTCACCCTGCACAGGTGATCTCAGAAAATGTAGCCAGCATATATTTAGTGTACTAACTAAAAGGATTTGTTTTCTTGAGCCATTGAGGCTTAGGCTACAACTCCATATATATTTGTGTATCTGCATTAGATTTAATTGGCTTCTTTAGTTGTTCAATAACAAATGTTCGGGGGATCAAGTATTTGCCAAAGAGCCAAGGAGAAAGGGATGACCCTTGGGAGCTCACTTAAGGACTTAGGTTACTGAGATAAAGTGGTTTAGTTGTAATTACTGCATGTGATTTTGAAGACATGATTAAATATTGCTAGCTCTCTAAATACCTTTGTAATCAATGAAGAAATGGAGTAGGATCCTTGTTTCCACAGTTGCCTTAGCTTCAAGATGTCGAATAAGATTAACTACATGGGTTATCATCATGGGTTCTAATTTTGCCTCATATAAGTTTAGTAGTGTTGATTTGTCCATCTACTTCTAAAATCTGACTGCTGTTTATGTGGGAAGGATAGAATTTCATTGCCTTTGGCAGATGTCTTGGTTCCTCTCTTTGTAGCATCATTGTCTGGCTCAGAAGAGTTGAGACAGGGCATTCTTTGGAAAGGTATTTTTTTATATTTATTGGGCTTTGTAGCTCTTGTTTTCTACACATCATGGACCATATCATTTGTGGACTGTGGCACAGAGAAATGCACACTTTCTCTGCTATGGCAGAAGCTGCCACTGAGCCCAATTTGAAAGCAAAATTACTACTTTAAGGGCCTCTTTCATCTATTGTTTATTATAATGCTCATAAACCCAATTTCACTAGAATGCTATGTCAGAGCTTGGATCAAGAGCTGGCAATGAAGCAGCAGTGATGAATTTAGGAAAATAAAAATAATGAAAACAGGGAAGAAAGAAGTGGGAGAGGCAAACAGAGAGCAAGTCAGAGACAGAATGTAAACAAACATTATGGAGGTGAAGGAAATGAAAAAGCAGGGAAGAAAGAAATAAAAGTTGGAAAATGAAAAAAGAAGGAACTCCCTAACTCCCTCTAAGGTGATTAGACTGTGCACATTGGCAGTACTTTTCCAAGAATTATTTCATAGGCACCTCACAAGATCCCGTGAAAAATATTTCGCTTTTTGGTAAATCCTTCAAAACATTGTGCCTACTGGCATTTTGAGTAGCTGTTTTCCTTTAGGGCACTTCTCTGGAAACGTACACTTCCAATTGAGGAGCAGGAAGCAGGAAGGAGCTCTGCACAGCCGGCACGGCTCTGCATTGGAGGTATTGGAAGCAGCTGCGGAGGCCTCACCTCGTTACGCCTCGCCTTTCTTGTTGCCCGTTGCCGAGGTCCGAAGTCCATTGGCGTACTTTGGCTGCAGGCACAGGTGGCGGGGTCGGGAGTTCTCGGCAGGCGTACGGGCGGAGGCACCACGCCGGCGCTGACACCACCTGAGTGCCGAGGTTTTGAAGGCACTTTCTGGCTGCTGGATACATGATGATCCGACACATGTTCAAACGCAGCAATCTTTTACTTAGCGCGGCAGAGCCCCAACTTTAACTTAACCGCAGGAAGAGCGAGAGGAGCTCGAGCAGCTTTTCAGCTCCCTTCAATGCCCTTCCAAAAACGTGGCTGGGGCGGGGGGGGGGGGGGGGGGAATTGCTTAGCTGCAGCGGGTGCGCACCCCCTCCTTCCAAGGTCCACCTAACGCGGCCGGAGCTGCAAACACCCCAGCAAAACCTTCTGTCCAGTGTGGAGAGAGTAGCTGGTCATTTCATCAGCGCAGTGGTGGTTGTCAACGCAACTGTGATGCCACCACCATGCGGCTGGAGCCATGGATTAAGCTGGATTAAGCTGCGGCAGTGGTTTAGACAACAAACACCGACAAACACAGACAAACACTGATTGTAAGGCCACAATTACGAGACATCTCTCTGAGGTTTTTTTTTTGCTAGGTTGAAAACCGCAAAACGCCATTTGATCTTGGAGGAGCCGTATGGCAGTATTCAAACGCGACCAAAGCAGCATTTAAGCACAACAATCATTGTACCACGCACTAAGGGCGGTCAGTCAGGCCCTCATGTAAGCACCAAAGTACCAAGTTCTCTATCTATATGTTCACTTGCATCTGCATAATAAACTCAGAACTAAGCAAGGGGTAATTGATTGTCGTAGTTTTTCGATCTCAAGGGCTATTCTACTTTCTAAAGGGCATTAATAAGTACTACTGCAGCCCCAACACCATTTTTATACACCTAATAGCCTGGAGCCCCCGAGAAATAGACTCTGGACTCTGGACCTGTGTAGTCGGACTGCCCGATGGCCGAGAGCCCAATAGTCTGGCAGTCTCTCAATTTAATCTCCATTGATTTACCAACTACTTCTACTCCATGTTTTTCAACAGCCTAACAACCCAAATAGTTAGTAGCTCCTACAGTCCAGCAATCCAAAAAGGAGATCTTAATCTCTCAACGAGACTAATTCTCACTTACACGACCTCAGTGCAACTACAAACATGAGAACAAGAAACTCAAATCTGCTACAATATCAAGATAAACCTCGCCCCCACAAATCAGCAAGACAACAGAAATTAAAACTGCTCTACCCTCTGGGCAGAGGGAGTTCCAAATTGGGGTCAAGCCCCAAGGAGGGCCCCCCGAAGGTCCAGCAAACAGGAGAGCCATTATTAGCTCCAGTACTAGCACCTGCAACTCCATTAGGAAAGGCTCCTACTCCACACAAACCCACAGGCTAATAAGAACAGTCTCAGTTCTAGAAAAAGAGCAACCAGTATAGTCGGCAATAGAGACATGAGAGAATTTCTTTATCATACAACGCCAAACAACAAACTTGGTGAACTTGGTGAACCCAGAGGAGTAGTGAGCTCACCATGTTTAGGGCAAATAATCAGTATTGTCAGTCCACCTATAGATGCCCGTAACATAATTTTAAGTCCCCATTTACCTAGGCCCCTAGCCATCCCACTCTCGCCAGAAATAATAATGATTTGTGGGGGAGAACAGCACAAACAAACAGGGCTCCAGGCTTGCCTAGCCATAATAGTTCACACAATTCAGCAACTCAACGACCATGGGACATGCAAATGGGCCATGCGGCTAATAGAGCTAATGGGGTCAACTGAGCCAACTGAACCAATGGAACCAGCTTGGCCAATGCTCATATTATAAGTGCGACAGCAGAAGCAACAGAAATATCAGAAATCCACCCTTCACACCACAGTGGCCCTGAACACGATAATGATCCCCTGATCCCCAGCCCTTTCAGAGGGGGAGTGGAAAAAGAGCAGAAGCCCCTCATAACTGAAAATTATTTTGTAGTAATTAATGATGCCCTGACCTCAATGGCAAGTGCAACAAACAGTTGCTGGTCTGATTTCAGGAATAGACTCCAAGCTAGAACATTTGAATTCTCTGATCCACAGAGCCCAGGCAAACACGACATCAACAGCCAAACAAGAGGGCTGTGGCTGCAGTCCTATACTGCTCAACTTAGAGAAGCTTCCAGAGATAATGAATACACTGATTGAGGACCTCAAGGAAGAAGCCAGCAGGCAACGGAACATCGTATACTTCCAGCAAAACACCAAGCAGCTTATAACCACTAAAAACTCGCAAAATTTGAAAACCATGGACAAAGAACCCCAGCAAGATACTACAAGTGCAGTGGTTGAGCAACCATGCAGAGCTAAAGACATTTCAATAGAAACCAGCCCCAACTCTGTCAATGACCATGAAATTCAAAATACTTCAAAACCAGCAAGCTTAGATACCCACCATCTTTCCCGGAAAACAAGAAAAAACTAAAAAAGCTGAACAAACAAAGAAAAAACAAATCCAACAATAATGGCTCCATTCGGCAGTGGTTGCTGCCGGAAAATAAGGAGCTCGGGGTTCACACTCTTGATCAATATGAGACCAAAATACCTCCTCAGACCCTGAACCTTAATGAAAACGCTACATGTTCGGCAATACTGGGTAAAACTAACCTCAAAACTAACTCAGGTGATACTGCGAATGACCACACAGACCATTGGTTAAATCCTGTGGATATGAGGGAACAAAAAGTCAGCTGGTGCTCCAACCGCTCACAAGGACAGCAAACCAGAGATGGAAAGCACGACTTACAAAGAACCCAGGAACCTAATTCAAGGAGTCCCTCGTTGACTAAACCGGTGGATAAAAATACGAACAGCATGAACCAATAAACTCTCAAAATAAATAAACAAATTACCATCCTTGCACCAGGTCACAGGGCATCTCAAGGTAATAGCAAGTCTACCAATAACAGAGAGAAGGAAGCTACGTCGACTAGATCACAGATCGAGACGAAAGCCCAGCAGACGGTGGCCAACTCAAACCGGGCAGAGGCGAATGTCGATACCCTAGCACAGAAAACCCCAAACTCCATAAAGGTCCACGAACTGCAGGAGGCCATGATCCAACAAAACCTGGCTTCTATAAATTACGATGACCTGAAAATATTGCTGTACCCTGAATATGTCTCACAGGGCAAGTGGGATATCCATAACCGCAGCAATCTCCTAAAACTTTGTGCCAATTTCCCAGGTCTAGAAAACATAAAAACAACGGATATTGATAGTGTTTCCTTCCTTACCCCAGGTCTAGGCGAGACCAATGAGACCACAGAGCTGATTTTAACTAACCTAGCCATGGCTGAGGCCTTGAAATGAAACAAGAAGCAATTGGAAAACTGGGGCATAAAAATCCTGACCCAGTCTGTGCTAAAATACCCAATGCTCCTGAAAAACAGCAACTTGAAGGAACCAACAGTTTCTCAGGAACAGAACACTAAAAAAAAAAAGACATCCATGAACGACTCGCTTTACTTACTGCAACCAGCAGTGTCCATTCTTCATGGGACTACATGCGGTACAAAAATAAATTTAACAAGTGACAGCTTCAATAAAATAACAACAAACCCGGCACAAGGTATTCGGTCTTGCTCAATCAAGGGGAACATCACGGAAGACTGGTCTTGGCTGTCAAGAGCCTTAAATTCCAGTTCCTAACACCCATTCCCTTGTAAGCAAGGAGACCACACCGCATCTGCCAAAAACTGTCTCAGCCAAGCACAGTAACTCGGTGGTCAGCATTCAAAGATTAAACATCATGACCTGTAACGTCGTGGGGATTTCAAAGCTTGTGCAAAACCCAGCGACACAAGCCGATATAATTGGCACCCAAGAAACGTGGGCAACGAAATCAATATCAATAAGAGGTTACGCGGATTATTGCAAACCAGTTCAATTTAAACTTTATTCGATTTCATTGCATGGGAAATCATAAAAGTACAAGAGAAGAAAAAACTTATATAAATACATGTGCACAATCCAAATATATTCATTCTTATAAAAATAGATAAATACAAAATGTGTGGCTGGGGAGAGGGACAAATCTCATAAGGTTACACAAAAAGTATTTCCTAAAAAATATCAGAATTCATTTATAGTGTGCCACAGTCTAGACTTTAAAAACATAATCTAAAATTTATAAAAAAAAGTGTAATGTAGTGATGATAAAATGTTTTAGCAAAAAGTATTAGAAAGTTAAAAAATCCAACTATGGGTTAAAAGCCAGAATATTTGCTGGTGTTTCTCACAGCTGTAATCTTAAAAATGCTGCCCTACGGTATCTGATATTCCAGACTCTAAGAATCGGTCTAAGATATTTCTTTCTAGGTACCATGAAAAATTTACAAAACAGAGTACAGTGCAGGGTTGATTGTAGTGAAACATCATCACAAGGGCAGACAAGTGTATCAGCTGACCAAACATTTGCCACTGGAAATAAAACCATTTAAAAAAAAGAGACGAGTCCAAATTGGGCCAAAATCATACGGCTAAAGCTATTCTGTACCGTCAATAGATATTGTTGAGTGCCCTCACCACTCATGATCAGTTGGTTTGCCATTATCGTATGCTTTACTCTCTATTTATGCCATCTTTGTTCCTTAAAGTATTTCAGGCAACACCCTTTCAGGTTTTTTCTGGAAATGTCTTCCAGACTACTAGGTTCCATGAAATATTCGGGATAGCCAATGGGGTTAGTTATCTTTTTTGTATAGTTAAACCATACCATGTTTTTGACCCTTTCTAGTTTAAGGCATTCCCGAATTACGCCCCTATTGAAGCCTGTTTCGTCCGTTACTCAGACCATATTGCACAATAGCAACAGGGCTATATTGATGGTGTCTGATATATAATGGATGCCCAGTTCCTGGTGGCAGCTGTAAGTAGCGGAAGAAATGGGGACGCCCTAAAGGAAACAGATAAAACCATTTTCACAAACTTGTATTATGTCCGAACCTTTAATGCCTCATAGGCCTGCCCCGTAAGACCCAGTGGAAATGCATTTCATCTTATAAACTTCCAGCAGCTCTTTTACCTGTTTATCTCCTACCTTTTTAGCAAAATTTAAGACTGCTCCCACAGCTCTAGTAAAAGTCAACTTTCTGGCCTTAATCGCCGATTTCCAGGTACCTTTCTTGTTAAAGGTGATATCCAAATGACAAAAAGTGTCAGTGGTTTCTACCTTGCTATTATCAATGTAGATGTTACATGTTGTGCCTCTATTCTTGCCACAACCCATGGTATGTCTTAGTTTTGTTCACTCTTAGGCCCCTATCTTTCATGTAAATGACAAAACTTTTCACTGCCCTTTGAAGGCCCCGTTGAGTCCTTGACATGATCACCGCATCGTCTGCGTATAATAGAAGAGGGACGGGGCCACCCCTATAGAGGGGTAGTCATTTTGTTCTCTACTGAGGTGTTGGCCCAAGCTGTTTATATAAAGGTTAAAAAGAAAAGGGGTCAATATACACTCCTGTCTGACACCCTTTTCAATGGGGAATTTGGCAGAACACTCCCCGCTCTTCCCGTAGCGCACCCTCTCCCCTGCTTTCTTATACATTCCCTTATAAAGAATAGTAAAAATCGGTCCATCTTAAGCTCTTCTAAAATGTTCCATAACATGCCATGGTCAACACAATCGAACGCTGAACTCAAATCTATAAAAGTAAGAAAAAGTTTCCCTCTCTTTACCTTGGTGTACTTGTCTATGATTAAAGCAAAATTCAGTCCCTGCTCTATAGTTCCCATGCCTGAGCGAAAACCATACTGAAATTTTGTTAAAAAACCCATCTCCACAGCCCAAGTTTGAAGTCTATTTAAGATTATTCTCCCCGCTATTTTCATTAGGGCATCCAGGAAGGAGATGGGCCGGTAACAACTGGGGTCGTTCCTGTTACCCTTCTTTTAGATGGGTACAACTATCGCATCTGACCAGGTATGGATAAGTTTAAAATTACAGGTACTATTTAGTACCATCATTAACAATGGGGCCCACTGGTCTATATTCGATCTGTAGACATCCACTGGGACCCTGGTCGGGCCTGGTGCTTTCCTTGCAGCACTCTCCCTAATGGCCCGTGTCACCTCCTCTAGAGTGATAGTCAAATCAAGGGGGAGAGCTCCCTGCTCAGCTAATACTCGCATGTCTGTGGCTGCTCCCTTTGATTTATACAGGTCCCCAAAGAATTCCACCCACCTTTCTCCCATGATAGCCACATCTATCATATCTATCTCTTTTTCTTGATAGACAGGAGCATTTACGGCTTTCCAAAAGCCGCTATTGTCCTTCGTTACACATGCCTGATGTAGGACTTCTCAGGCTTTCTTCTTTAGCTGCATATTCCGCTTCTTCAAAGCAAGGCGATAGGCTATCCCCGACTGTCTAATATCTTCCTTACATTTTGGGTTAGTATGCAGCATACTTTTAAAGTGGGTGTGAGCTCTGGAACAATCTCTGTCAAACCAACCCTTCTCTTTGGGTCTTTCCCCGCTATTTTCCCTCCTTAGGAGTTTATGAGCCTCATCTGATATCTTTAGGAATGCAAAATAAATTTCCTCAATAGCACTTCCCTGTGTAAGACATGTTTCCATTTCAGACTGGGTTTTGCTAATCAAATCATGCAAAAAGGCCTCGGGGTCGACTCTATCCCATTTTAGGGAATAACCATTTGTGGCGGCAAGTCGAACCTTGCACTCGTAAGGGGTCTGCCTATTCCTATTTTTATGATTTTACAAAACAAGGAGCTTTAGACACATTGGGTAGTGATCGCGCATTAGGATTGCCTCTGTTTTACACTCCAGAACGCTAGAGGCATATCTCTTGGACAATATATTAAAGTCGATAATAGAGTTGCAGCCTCTCCCATTGAAAGTTGACTGGAAGGGCATAGGATCTGAACACAGCTCATTAGAAAAACCCAGGTCGAATTGATATAATATATCATTAAACAATTCCCCACTTTTATTGTGAATAGAATGTGGGCCGCAAATACCATGTTCGCTGTGCGCACGGGGGAACAATTAAAATTCCCTACCCAGATTAAAGGCATATCTTCTGCCATATTTTCCTCTATAACTTTTAAGACACCACCCAATTCCCCAATAACAGTCTCTTTTCGATGTGTTGGGACATTATTATAAAAGTTCACTAGGACCACCTCCTTATTCCCTCTTAGCTTCATATTCAAAATTTGATAAAACTCAGACCCGTAATTGATCTAATATTTGATACCCCAGCCTCTACTGAGATATAGGTACAGAGACCCCCCTTGTTGCGGCCATGCTCAGTAACAATTGCTGGGCTGTTAAATGTACTAAAACCCTGGATGTGGATTTCCCTCTCTAACCATGTTTCTTGGAAACATAATATATCGTACCTATTCACGAATGACAACCACTCTGGATCATGTACTTTCGCGGCTAAGCCTGCGATATTCCAACTCAGCAGTTTACAGGCACTTACCCCACCCTCCCCTTCTTCTGTATTTTCAAGTATTCCCTGTGTGCTTCTTATCTGGCCAATAATATCTATCTTTTCCCTATTTCTTGGGGATCGTTAGCAGCATCGGAATAGGTATTATTTTCCAGCCACTGTGGATTGCTCTCTTTAGTACACAGGATGTTTCCTGTGATCGTCACATTCATTCCTCTGCTACCTTCCATCCCTAGGAGCATACTATGATTCCAGGGAGTTTCCTCCCTAACAAGGGTATCAAACTGTCAATCCTGGTCATCCAACTGTGACAAAGATTCTAAACTATTTGGGTGTGACCAATTTATACCTGTAGATTGTATGTCTTGGGAATCCCTCTCTGTTCTCCTCCCATGAAATACATTAGTAGGGCGTCTCAAATCGGCATTTGGACTTATCTGGGTTGGAGGGTAAAAAAAAACCAGAGGCAGTATATTAATACCAAAACAATCATAATGATTATTCCCAGCTCTGTTCAGGATCTCCCTAGTTATTCTGGGGTGACTAAAAGTCAGGGCAATGCAATCCCCCCTAGACTCCTTTCGCCCTTTCCCAACCCATGGTACTCGTCTTGCCATTTTAAAACGCTTAAATAAAGGATCACACAGGCCAATCCGCTTGCCTAGCCAGTGTAATGATTTCTTACACAACTCCCTCCTTGTTTCTTGGGCATGGTACTCCAATTCTGGGACGTTAGCTAAAATGACCACATACGGGGTGGCTGCTGGGGGTAAATCCAAGAAGGATTGCCCTCTCATTGGTTGCTCAAGATTTTGGTCCCCTCGAGATAGGGTCACATCTATGCCTGTGTTAGCATTAATCAGTTTCTTCTGTTCCCTATAATTTTTCCCATTTTCACCTATCCTACACGGTCTTTGCACTTGAGCAAAATCATTGGGGTCTCTATCCGTCACTGTGGTATTAATTGTTTTGACAGGCGTGTTTATGCTGGGATCCTGCAAGCCCCCAGTGTTCCTATGTGTCACCTCTTTATAGTTACCTATGGTACCACGTATGATAGTTTCTATATTAGCCACCCTGTCTGATAATGCCCCTAGGGCCTGTGAAATGTAGGATTTTAAGGAATCCATGGTGTTCTGGAGACCATCCTGTATCCTTTTTTGGCCTTCCAGTATCTCAGTGATGGAATTCTCACCCCCACTATGTTGGTTTTTCTTCATATTGGTTTTTCGGGTAGTTTGTTTCTTAGTATTTTTTCTCTTTTTCCCCCACTTTATCGTTATGGACAATGAGCGTTTGCGAGTCAGCTACTTCAATTGCCTGACCTCCCTCCAAACGTGGCGATATCTTACTGCGTTTAGGGGGAGGGTGTGAGTCCTCTCCCGTCTCGCTATGAGCACTTAAAATTGTTTGATCATCCACGATCTGTATACATCCGTTCTGCCAGCTCCTACAATTACATTCTTTTGATTTACTTAGGGCCTAGTTGTGTCCTCTTTCTCCACTGCCTCACCTCCCCAACCCCTTGTGTTAATGTTTCTTCCACCATGTGTATTTGTTTTTCCAGGGCTCCCATAGTCCCCATAAGGTAGGTCAAGAGTGATTGCTGGCCCTCTTCCTTCCGGTCGGATGTTACATTGCTCAATTTACGTTTTGACATCCTAATGAGGTTGGCCGCAGTTACTGTGTTATTGGTAGTGGACAACTAGTTTTATGTCCACTTGCCCAAAATTCAATACGTGGGATATACTCCCCTGTCGTAATGTCGAAATACATATCCGTTAGTCAGTGACAATCTATTCTAATTGATACTGTCATTGTAAACGGATTCAAGTAACAGGCCTATGCGTGATCTATATTCGGTGGTGAATAAAGAAATGGTGGAAAGCTAGTTGACAAAAAACTAATTGTGCACTACCAATAACACAGTAACTGCCGCCATAGCCGTTGCTCACATATAGAGAAGGATGCCCCCTAAATGTATGGAACAGAGACGATTGCAACATGATCTATTTCAATTTATGAAATGCTCTGTCCTAGAAGTGACCTTGGTTCACATATTGAATGGGCAGAATCATGTGGCAATGTCACTTTAAAGTCACAGATAATGTATCACATCTATTCCCATGTGTCCGTACCATTGATGCAGCAGATAGGAGTGACGTTTGTATTTATAGATGTATTGTTCTGTCCTCTTAGTCATGGCCTAAAACATATTTCACTATAGTTAGTCATGTATAGTTATGCATACCCAAAACATTTTTTAGTATTAAATACTAATGATGACCATCGTAAATCGCTATACATCGAGTACTATACATATGAACTACTGGTTAAATAGAGGACGGTGCAACACAGGAGGCAATTTCCCTGTTACGTACCATTGGATATAGTGGTCCACCCTACGATTTATTTATTGAGAGTAAGTGGCACAGTCTATCAAAATGGCCTGTACCATTGATGACATAATTATGTAGCACGGGTCCATGGAGTGGTTTGACCGGGCTTTAAACTTGCCCCATGTTAAATATTGTATGAGAGTCTGTCCAAACTAAGATTTATGTAATCTCTCTTCTTTTGTATAAGAAATGGATACACAACGGGAGTACTTTAAGTGCATGTATATGATGATAATTTTGTGGTTATTGGCTTTTGCAATGGGGGACCTGGTTCGAGAACGATCTGAAGTCTGTATTAACAGACAACGTATGTACACAAAGAAATATGTAGTCTGTTTACTTATGTATTATGAAATGCCCACATATAGGAGCACTTATAAGCATATATATGTTGATAAGTTGTTGAATAAAAACAGGCAGACAGAAGTGTTTACTGGGATAAATTCGGAACAATAGCTCGTGAAGACCTTATGAGTTATATACTCTAAAGATATATGAGACACTTATCATATTGAGAATGTGTTCTGTGTTTTCATTATGTACATTTTTTTTCTTGGAGTTAAGACGTTGTAAATACAGACATTACACAAAGGTTGGCATCTATAGATAATTGGATTAGGCTTACTCAGAGGTGAAATGTGTATAATGTCGTGAACTAAATATAGACGCAAGATTTACAATTGCCTGGTTAAATATTGCAGTATCTAGAATTTTGTCGACAAGTAACAAGGTAGTAAAACTCAGGATACCTTGCTCCATCCCTGTGGTACAATTAAGACAATGAACTTATGATAACTTCCCCAGGATATTTACGTGAATAAGACATTTGATTGATGAAAAATGTCAAATAAGCTTATGACGAAATTTATAAGACAGCTATAATGAAGCTTTGAGATTAATGACATGAAGTGTTCTGTTTTTGATTATGTGTTGTATATATATGTGTGTAATTTATTGTAAAATATGTCTTTTTATATAATTGCTTTTAGCCCTGAAGAAGTCACGGATGTGACGAAACGCGTTGGCAACAGGCAATTCTGTAATTTTTAATGAAAATTGATTAAAGGAAATCTGAAACCTACAATCAAGATTGTGACATTGTATATCTGTGGGAAGTTTCCAAATGAATGTCAATGAATACTGTGAACTACATCAATCAGTTAATATAATTTTCACAGATGTACATTGGTGCGAGTCCTGGGCTGATGCATGCCCCCACTGCTCCACTCTTGGCCAAAGGTACGATGCGTCTCCCTCGAAGCGGGAGGCGCAAGAAGTAAAAGTACACACAGTATTGAGGGGGAGGGGCTGCCGGTCCGCCGACGGCCCCGCTGGATCCTGGGGCTGCGAGTCCTGGGCTGATGCTTGCCCCCACTGCTCCACTCTTGGCCAAAGGTACGATGCATCTCCAGTTATTAAAGACAACATATTTGGAAGACCATCAGGAGGGATTTCTATGTACATCAAGCACTCCCTGAAAATACAATTCACAGAAATACAAACAACGTCAAGTATGTTTCTGGCAGGCACCCTGAAAGGCCTCTCTACTACTAATGGTCCGCTCCCAATACTCTTGATTAATGTTTATCACAATTCTCATGGGGCGGGCGCCAAGTACAAGTTGACCCAGCTGATAAGTCAAATAGAAACTCTACTTTTACAGTTCGCTCCTATGGAATCTATCATCCTTGGGGACATTAACACACACAACATAGGGGCCTCCGGATTACAAAGGACCCATTCTACGGCCACAGACTCCTTCAACGCCCTAATGCAGTCTTATAATCTGTTAACAGCACATTCTCTGGTTTTAAGGAATGCACCAGGGCACTCTTTGCTCCCACATACAACAACCAAACGACAATAGATTACATCTTATTAAGTGGCAGAACACAAAACCTTATGGTAAACTATTCAGTACATCAACGAAACGAAAGCGATCATGCCGCCCTAACGACCATGTTAAATCTCACAGTAGATACTCGTCACACTTTACGAAGCATTGGGGCCTCAAATGGAAAAGAATTGTATATGCTATCAAGAAGAATCAAATGGGGGCCAGCGCCAATTAAAACGTTTGAGAAAGGGAAAAAAATATGGGCTGGCTGGCAATACAGCGCAAACAACAGGGGCGTTATAGATGAATGGGATCTGTCCGCCCGCAAATTAGCTTCACTGCTCCAAGCCAAGGAGGCACAATAAGCAGATCCCCCCCCAATATCCATCACACACTTTTAGACGCATCCCATCAATTAAAGAGAGCGCTAAACAATGAAATGCCAAACGTAGGGCCTACCAGAAAACTGGCTCAACATCTGCCAAAAGGCTACTAAAAGAAGCCGCAAAAAAGTAACTCGAAGGAAGTCTGGGCCGCGAAACGCGAATGCATTGAGACGAAATGGCTGAAGATCTTCGACTTACTGAGACCTTGGAAGTCCCAAGAGTTTTGGCGATATCTAAATACTCTAACCCAAGGAGACAACCATAGAGAGAACTCACTTGACGCAGGTATCTGGGCCGCTCATGTGAAAACATTGTACAAAGAAGATGGTAGTATAACCTTGCTGAATTACGGCCCTAATGCGAGTGAAGAACTAGACACCACTGCTCACACAACAAAAACTTTGGACGACCGAGCACCCCCAGGAAAACTTTAGATCGCACAACCTTAAAAAAGATCAGGCACAGTGGGACACCAGGACTCAACAGTCTGCCTGGCTCCCTCTTCAGGGCCGATACAGTTGTATGCTGAATGCCGGTTTTTGGGGGATGTTCCAGATTCCTGTGGAGGGTTGGTATTGCACCCAATACATAAGAAAGGGCCAAAACCCAAGCCACAAAACTATCACATGATTGCCCTGGTTGATATTGAAGGCAAAGCATATGCAAGCACCCTCCTGGCGGAACGATCAAACTGGGTCATGTCACGACAAAGTTTGCCGCTTTTTGCTTGTTTTATTGACTACTCTGCAGCTTTTGACGGCGTAGATCGTTCCATCCTCTGGCAGAAGTTGGCATGCTGGAACATCGACCCATCTTTATTACAAGCCATTCGCTCATTGTACTCAAGAACTTGGGTAAGATTTAAACTTTCGAGCGTATCTGCCACAGAGAAAATCGACATGGATCGCAGCTTAAAGGAAGGGTGCGTTTTAGCTCTGATGCTCTTTAATTTAAACACCGCAGACATGGGTCAAGCCTTGATTGGAGCCACATTAGCAACACCTAGGATTGGGCACACTAAAATCCAACTAATGCAATACGCTGATGACCTGGTACTCCTAGACCACACTAAAACAGGCCTACAAAAAGCACTTACGGCTTTGGCAACCTATAATGCAAAAAACAAGCTGGTTGCCAACAGATCCAAATCAAAAACAATAATCTTTGGGCAATACCCTAAGAAAAAACTGGCAAAATAGAGGCTAGGCCAGCTGACTCTGGATTGCACACAACACTACAATTACTTGGGGCTTTGGTTGAGCGAAACAGGTCGCCCAGGAGTCCATCTCCACAAAATGCGCATGAAAGGGAAAAGCATAATTTTCGCCCACTGCATGCTATATGCCTCTCTACACAGCCCCACCACAACGGCTATTCAAAGAGTCTTGAGAACGAAATTAATACCATCACTTAATTACGCACAACAGGCATTCCAAGGAAAATTAGCGAGAGACCGAGAAAGAATCCACTGCTCAGCCTATAAAAAGTTATTTCACCTACCTGCATGCACCAGAAACAATCTAGTGCGGTTACAATTTAACTTGAACCAACAAAAGCTGGAAGAATTGGCCTCTCTGAGCAAATACTTCTATCTTACCATGGCCGCAACAGAAAACACAATGAGCACTGGAGCAAAATCACCAAAGACCAGCTCCTCTCATCGCTGAGCCAGAACCCACCAGCCAACACCGCTGACACCAACAACGCAGTCCACAACCTCACACAGTGGATCACCAAATGTGCCGACAACCTCGCACCATTAAAGAACTCCCCAGGTGTGACCAGCAACAGGAAAACTTCTTGGTTCACAGAAGCCCTCAAAGAATCAAAGAAATCCTGACGAACCCTCGAAAAAACCTGGCGCCGCGAACGAACTGCAGAAAACATGATAGCCCTCAAGATCGCCACTCATGAACACCACCAGCTGATCCGCTCCACCAAAAGAACATCATTCAAAGAGTGACTGGACAACAACACTCACAACAGCAAGGAACTTTTCAACATCGTCAAAGAGCTCTCCAACCCCAGCGTCAGCAACAACGACATCACACTTTCACAAGAATTCTGCAACTTCCTCGCTGCGTTCTTCCACCGAAAGATCGCAGATATACACGACAGCTTCGGACCCCAGACCCCGCCTCCAGTCAGCGAACCAACAACCCCCACCACCTCCCTCAGTGCCTGGACCCCCATCAGCTCTGAAGACACCACCAATATCATGAACACCATTCACTCCGGCTCCCCATTGGACCCTTTCCCCCATCACATCTTCAACAAAGCGGACACCATCATCGCACCCCATGTCCGGAACATCATAAACAGCTCGTTTGCATCAGCCACCTTCCCCGAGAGCTGGAAGCATGCAGAAATCAACGCCCTTCTGAAGAAACCCACAGCAGACCCCAATGACCTGAAGAGCTTCCGCCCCATCTCTCTTCTTTCCTTCCCGGCCAAAGTCATCGAGAAAACCGTCAATAAACAGCTGACTGCTTTACTTGAGGCAAACAACTCACTCGACCCATCCCATTCCGGATTTCGAGCCAACCACAGCACCGAAACCTTCCTCATCGCAGTCACCGACGACATCAGGACCCATGATGGACAACGGAGATACAACCACCCTCATCCTCCTGGACCTCTCGGCAGCCTTCGATACCGTGTGCCATTGCACCCTAATAACCCGCCTCTTCACCACTGGGATCCAAGGAAAAGCCCTGGACTGGATCACCTTGTTCCTCTCCGACAGAACCCAGAGAGTCCTCGCTCAGCCCAACCCATCTACATGAGCCCCTTCGCCGCCATTGCACGCAAACACAGCATCAACATCATCTCCTCGCCGATGACACCCAGCTGATAATCTCCCTCACCAAAGACCAAGCCACCGCCAAAACCAACCTACAGGAAGGAATGAAAGATGTTGCAGAATGGATGAAGCTCAGCCGCCTGAAACTGAACTCAGACAAGACGGAGGTCCTCATCCTCGGACAATCCCCTTCCGCCTGGGATGACTCCTGGTGGCCTACAGCGCTGGGCACCGCACCGCACCGACACCCTCGGATCACGCACGCAACCTGGGATTCATCCTGGGATTCATCCTGGACCCCTCCCTCACGATGACCAAGCAAGTCAACGCCGTCTTGTCATCGTGCTTCAACACCCTATGCATGCTCCAAAAGATCTTCCGGTGGATCTCCACCAAAACCAGAAAGACGGTCACCCAGGCCCTCATCACAAGCCAACTGGACTACAGAAACACCCTATACGCAGGAACCACCGCCAAACTTCAGAAACGACTGGAACGCATACAGAACGCCTCCGCACGACTCATCCTCGACATCCCTCGCCACAGCCACATATCCACCCACCTGAGAAACCGGCACTGGCTCCCCGTCTACAAGAGGATCACATTCAGGCTCCTCACCCACGCACACAAAGCACTCCATGACATGGGCCCCGAATACCTCAACAGCAGCCTCTCGTTCTCCACACCCACCCACCAGCTCCGCTCCGCCAGCCTCGCCCTCGCCACTGTCCCACGGATTTGCAGAACCACCACCAGAGGAAGATGGTTCTCCTACCTGGCAAAACACACAAAGGATGCTATGGGTCTAAGTAAAACTCAAGATGTCTATGCACTCAAAAGTAGTGTGTGGAGGACTGATCAGTGTGTTGAGAGAAACTTGAAAAGTGAGAATGAATACCCATAAGACCACCCATTGGTGGAATCTCATCACCTGGGTTTTCTGAGAGAACTGGTATCTACTAGGTCCTTCACTGAACGTATGGTGAGGAATACTAGTATTAGATCCACCAGTCAGAGAGAGCCAAAAGGATGTGGTGGTAATGCTGGTGGGTAAAAGTTGCAGTGCACAAAAGTGTGTGAAACAAAGTAAAAGTGGTGTTTAAAATTACCTGTTATGATGCCAAAAGAGTAACTTTATTAAGGGGATCATCATAGTGGCAAGGATAAAAGCAGAGTGGTGATAGTGTGTCAACAAATACTACTATCAATGAGTGGAACTTGTATGGTCGACATGTTTCAGCCTAACAAGGCTTTCTTCAGGACCTGTAAATAGTACACTACTGCAACAGTGAAAGAAATACTAAGTGAACCGTGTGGAAAAGAGACCTACCGTTAGTAGAATACTATATAGTTTTCTAGGGTCATGGTTAGAAGTATTCTCTCTTATAACACAAGGAAAAAGACATCCACAACAAATATAGTCATTTGCAAGAACAATGAAATACAATTGTGCAGGTAGACAAGAGTAAACATATATTGAATAGTCATTCAGCAATTTACAAAAATGACTCACCCACAGAGTTGTGTGGAGATAGCCTCACCTCGCCTGGCACTCGCTCCTCCGTCCCTCTTTCAGCGCCTTGAGACCCTCACAGGTGAGTAGCGTGCTCTATAAATGGTTTGATTGATTGATTGAATGAAGTCTACCGTAAAAGTATTTTTCTGGAACCCGGTAATCCCTGGTCAGCCAGTCTTTCCACTAGCAAAGACGTTTTGAAACTTGCAATAGAGAAATGGGACCCCAAAACAATCAAGTACACTGCTATCAAAAGTACGATAAAAAAACAAGTTTGCCTTTTCTGTCGCACCTCAGACATGGGATCATTGGTAGCAAGAGGCTTTCACGAGACCCAAAGCCTCCCACATACAGAGTACAACCCAAAACTTCATCTTATACAGGCTGTGGGGAGACAAGCCCTACACTGGATCGTAGTGTTCACGTTACATCATCTCCCCCTTAAAGAACTATACTCCTCCAGGTCGATAAAAATGGCGATCATGGAGTGACGGCTCTGCAAATACAAATGTGAGTCCTTGGCCCATAATCTACTTTGCTGCCCGGCCTTGCATCTAGATCACAGACTTTACCTTAGGCCCATCTTGTTACAATGGGGGACTAGAACTGCAAAGGAGGCAGTCCATCAACTGTACACACTGGACACAGTGAAGCATATGGCTATGTTTTGTAAATTTGTATAACAGACTCATAGGAAGCTGATGGACATTCCCAGTCAAGCAAATAGGCAAGCACCTGCGCTGAGGTCAATTACCATCCTGAACTAACTGCTTAGCTTAACAGGAGCATGTACAACTGTTGGCCGATTAAAAAAAGCTTTTTTGGACTCAATGATGATCAAATTTTAGACCCTTAGATTTTATCACAATGTTTATTGTTTTAAATTGTTCAATTTTTTAAAATGGAGAGTTCTTTTGCTACTTTGTTGTTTTATGAATTTGAATTTAAAATTATTTTTAAAGCGCGCGCACACCAGCGGTTTCTTGGCGCTACAACTAACAAAGGACCGGAACTGGATAAACGAAAGACAAACTGCTAGTGGGTTAATTGAAGGACTTCGTGAACAGATGAGCCTTGAGCTGCTTCCGGAATTGCGGATACAGGGTTAAGGCTCAGGGGGCAGAGAGTTCCAGAGGAGTGGGGCGAGGGTCGCAAATTTCGAACCTCCCCATTTCTTTCTCCGGAACCGTGGGATTGTAAGAAGGGACTGGGTAGATGAGCGTAGTTCCCTGGTGGGAACGTAAGGGGTGATCTCAGATGAGATGAAAGCCAGTGCCGTGCCCAGTCGTGCTTGAAAGGCGATGGAGGCGAGCTTAAACTGAACACGGGCACGAACAGGGAGCCAATGTAGAGATTTTAAAAGGGGGGTGGTGTGGTGGGATTTCGGGAGTTTGAATACCAGGCGGGCCGCCTGGTTCTGGATCTGTTGCAGACGCCGTAGGCTATATGCAGGAATACCTGCATATAGGGCGTTGCCGTATTCCAGGCGGGAGACCACCATGGCCAAGGTGATCAGTTTGAGGGCAGCAAAGGAAAAAAAGCGGGACACTCTGCGTATAGTGCGCAGTGAGAGGAAGGAAGAAGAAACCACAGAGCTAACCTGGGAGTGAAGAGTGAGTTGAGAATTGAGTTTAATACCTACTGTTTTGACTGAGGTAGAGGGGATAGGAGGAGGGCCGAGAGAGGGGGGCCAAAATAAAGAAGACCAGGGGCTGGATGAACCACCCGTCAATACCAGCTCGGTCTTGTCTGGGTTGAGTTTCAGATGGTTGTGGTTCATCCAGTCCCGGATATGGATCATAATAGATTGGAAATTAAGAACAGAAGAGGGGGAAGAAGACAGATTGAAGACAAGCTGGAGGTCGTCCGCATAATTAAATACGGCGACCTCCATTTGTTGCAGAGAGAAGATAAGAGGGGCGATATAAAGATTAAACAAAAGAGGGGAAAGGGAGGAGCCTTGGGGGACCCCGCACTGAACTTTCCGAACGTCCGCAGTGAAATCACCCAGGCGAACAGCCTGGGTGCGGTCCCTCAGGAAGGAGGATAACCAGACCAGTGCGGTGACCCGATCCCCGCCGCCTTGACATGGGAAAGCAAGATGGTGTGATCCACCGTGTCAAAAGCGGCTGAGAGATCGAGGAGGACCAAGGCCTGGGGCTGGTTGGTATCCATACCCTCCCTGAGGTTGTCCAGGACCGAGAGGACTACGGACTCTGTAGAGTGTGTGGGGCGGAACCCGGACTGGCGGGGGGCAAGAGCTCCATGCTTCTCCACAAAAGAGCTCAGAGCGCAGGTGACATGGCGCTCGAGCACCTTTGCCAGAAATGGCAGGAGGGAGATGGGACGAAAATTGGCAGGGATTGAGGAGTCCGCGCCCGGCTTTTTCAAGATGGGTACAATTACTGCTGATTTGAGTGGGTTAGGTACTACGCCTTGGGAAAGAGAGCTATTGAGGAGGTGAAGGGGGGGTCTGGACAAGTGATAAAGATATGACGGAGAATATGAGCAGGGCAGGGATCTAATGGGGAGCCGGATTTGACAAGGGGTATTATGGAAGTCAGAGATTCCTTAGTTAGAGGGGGGAGGGTGGTAAGTTCTCCCTTAGGAGGGGGACACTGGGGGTCAACTAAAAGTGGGGGAGGGGGAGGGATATTGGCCTTGATGGTGGCTATTTTCTGAATGAAATAGTTATTGAGGGAGTGACAGAGTTCTTTGGAAGGGGCGGGCTTTAAAGTTGTTCTGTCCGAAAACGCCAAATTGTGCACAATCGAAAAAATTTCTTTCAACTGGTTTTCTGCTGCAAGGATTTTGGAGGAGAAGTAGGTGGTTTTAGCCTCCAAGATGTCTTTTTTGTATTGGGTCAGGATGTTAACGAATTCCAATCGCAATGAGGGGCAATAATTTCTCCTCCAAGCCCGCTCCGCGCGACGTACCGCTAGTTTGGTGGCCTTGAGATCTTCATTAAACCACTGATTGGCGTCCTTCTCCCGCTTAGAGGTGATTCGTTTTAGAGGGGCAATAGAGTCACAGCCAGAGGAGAGCCACTGTTCAATGGCCTTGACCTGGGAAAGGGTGGATAGACCTTGTAAGGAAGGGAGGGAAGTGGTGAGTAGGGAGGATAGATTTTCCGGATCAACTCGTCCCCAAGCGCGGACCCAGATGTTTTTGGGGAGAGGGGGCTTGACCGGAGGGTGAATGAGAAGGGCAAATGAGATCAGGTGGTGGTTAGACCACGTGCAAGGCGAGATGGAAAGGGACTCTACGGGACAGTTCAGGGACCAGATCTGGTCTAAGTTGTGACCTTTGATATGGGTAGGAGAATGGATATGAGGAGTAAAGTTGAGGGATTGAAGGGTCTCTGAAAATTCTTTGGAAGATGGACATTCAGCTGGGTCAGAGGGCTAGAAGTTGAAATCACCCAGAAGTAGAATGGAGGAGTTGTTAACGGTGATTGTGGCCAGAACTTCCAAAAAGTCAGGGAGAAACAATAAAGGGGATTGAGGGGGGCGATAGGTAAGTATACAGGTAAGAGGGGGCGTGATGGAAATGGTGCGGATAGCCAGATATTCGGTGGTAGCGATGTCTGGCAGAGGCAGAGTTTGGAAGGGAAGGTCGGTACGGGCGATGACTGCCACGCCGCCCCCAGCTCTGCCAGTAAGGCGATCTGCACGAAGGGCGTAATATGGGGCTGGTAGAGTGGCCAGTAGAGCAGGGAGGGAGTCATCACAGAACCAAGTTTCCGTTAAAAAATGAAGATCTGGGGCATGAAGGTCTAGCAGTACCGAGAGTTTGTGCGCATGGGCTAATGCAGACCGGGTGTTGAGGTAGAATGCCGAGAGGGTTTTGGAGGTAGCAGGGAGAGCATTGTCTCTAGAAGAGTGGAGGGGGGCGGCTTGGGGAGGGGGGATGTCAAGGGGAGCAGCCGGAGACAGACCAAGAGACGAAATGCGAGAGCAGGTGGGGGCTGGTAAGGACCATGGTCCCCGGAGGCAGCGTAGTTGAGCGGGGGAGTAGATGGTAGGTTGGGCAAAGTGACGCGCCCATGCACATACTTTTATATGGTGATCAGGGGAGGAGAGGGAAAGGAAGGGGGCGTGGCCGGTAAAGTGGGCGGAGCTTACTCGCTTCGCTGTAGCTGGCGGCAGCGAGGGAAGATTCCCCAAGACAGCGTCCAAATCGGCTGTCTGGGGCTCTCAAGACTGGCAAGGATCCTAGTAAGATGCCGGTGAGTGAACACAGAGATTAACACAATAAAATTTAAAAAAACAGGCAAAATTAGCAGCGCTCCCGGCTTTCCGCCTCAGGAGTTTGTTAGTAGGACGCGCTAGTGATCAGCGGGCCCTTTTAACTAGATGGAAGGGGGCATGGCCGGTAAAGTGGGCGGAGCTTACTCGCTTCGCTGTAGCTGGCGGCAGCGAGGGAGGATTCCCCAAGACAGCGTCCAAATCGGCTGTCTGGGGCTCTCAAGACAGGCAAGGATCCTGGTAAGATGCCGGTGAGTGAACACAGAGATTAACACAATAAAATTTTAAAAAACAGGCAAAATTAGCAGCGCTCCCGGCTTTCCGCCTCAGGAGTTTGTTAGTAGGACGCGCTAGTGATCAGCGCGCCCTTTTAACTAGATGGAAGGGGGCGTGGCCGGTAAAGTGGGCGGAGCTTACTCGCTTCGCTGTAGCTGGCGGCAGCGAGGAGGATTCCCCAAAATAGCGTCCAAATTGGCTGTCTGGGGCTCTCAAGACAGGCAAGGATCCTGGTAAGATGCCGGTGAGTGAACACAGAGATTAACACAATAAAATTTTAAAAAACAGGCAAAATTAGCAGCGCTCCCGGCTTTCCGCCTCAGGAGTTTGTTAGTAGGACGCGCTAGTGATCAGCGCGCCCTTTTAACTAGATGGAAGGGGGCGTGGCCGGTAAAGTGGGCGGAGCTTACTCGCTTTGCTGTAGCTGGCGGCAGCGAGGGAGGATTCCCCAAGACAGCGTCCAAATCGGCTGTCTGGGGCTCTCAAGACAGGCAAGGATCCTGGTAAGATGCCGGTGAGTGAACACAGAGATTAACACAATAAAATTTTAAAAAACAGGCAAAATTAGCAGCGCCGCCTCAGGAGTTTGTTAGTAGGACGCGCTAGTGATCAGCGCGCCCTTTTAACTAGATGGAAGGGGGCGTGGCCGGTAAAGTGGGCGAAGCTTACTCGCTTCGCTGTAGCTGGCGGCAGCGAGGGAGGATTCCCCAAGACAGCGTCCAAATCGGCTGTCTGGGGCTCTCAAGACAGGCAAGGATCCTGGTAAGATGCCGGTGAGTGAACACAGAGATTAACACAATAAAATTTTAAAAAACAGGCAAAATTATCAGCACTCCCGGCTTTCCGCCTCAGGAGTTTGTTAGTAGGACGCGCTAGTGATCAGCGTGCCCTTTTAACTAGATGGCAGGGGGCGTGGCCGGTAAAGTGGGCGGAGCTTACTCGCTTCGCTGTAGCTGGCGGCAGCGAGGGAGGATTCCCCAAGACAGCGTCCAAATCGGCTGTCTGGGGCTCTCAAGACAGGGAAGGATCCTGGTAAGATGCCGGTGAGTGAACACAGAGATTAACACAATAAAATTTTTAAAAACAGGCAAAATTAGCAGCGCTCCCGGCTTTCCGCCTCAGGAGTTTTATTGTAATGGTTTTGAGTAACCACACAAATAAATGTATTCATTCATTCATTCATTGTGCTGTAAAACACACTATTTGGCCTGCTTTCAAAAAAAAAGCTCTTAGGACTAGGGTACCACTCAGGACCAGCACCCCTTCCTCAAAACTTTGAGGGCAAGTTGGAGTCCCTTACTTCAGTCACTAAGTGGTATGGTCTAAATTGGGTGTATTTTAACTTTGATTACTCGCTTCAGTATGGAGTTCACAATTTCAGTTAGCCCTGGGTCCAGATAGTTAAATTGGTTCTTTGTGTAGCAAGCTAGGCAATGATACACAGGACCATGTAATGATTTGATGTTCCTTTCAGTGTTAATAAATGCTTTAAAAGATATTCAGAATATGTGGCAAATGTTGTTGTGTTACCAAGTTGAAAACTCATTTTGCTAATATAATTAAAATGAGAGTTAATTAGTTCCCAAATCTCATATTAGTTGTATTTTTGTGTGTTCTGGTAGTGAAAAACTCTTAAATTTGGTAGTGAAACTCTTAAACTTGCTATTCACTACTGCAAGGCTGTCCTGTCCCATAGGATACCATTGGGTTTGTTTGGTGTCTAATGAAATGTAATTCTAAATCCTCTTTACTGTTAAATTAATATTTTAAGTCAAGGTTCTGAAAATGGCACTTTTAGAAAGTTGGCATTTTCTTGTCTAACCATTTGGTGCTGGCAGCCTGTATCCTGGGTCACATGACTATGTGTAGTTGACAGGAGGCCTTTGTGTATTCCTCTCAGACAGTATCACAAAAGGGGAACTAGATTTTGTCAGGATGGGCCATTCCGAACTGATGGGAGAGGTGGAACTGCCACTACTACACTTGCACTTTGAAGAAGCTGCCTCAGCACACACAAAGAGCTTCAGAATAGCCATTTGAAACTCTAGACATCCTGGGACCAGGGTAGGGAGATAGGAAATTCCAGAACTAGATGTGAAGGGAAGTCCAGGACTTTCTCCCACTTCAATGTTGGCACCAGCTTTTTCAGTACACTCCTGGACCTGAGATACTAATGAAAAAGGACTGCCTTGCTGCTTGAGTCCTGTCCAGCTGTCTGAAAAGGAAGACTGGACCTGCTTCATCCATCCCATGCTACATGAAGTGACTCCAAGTGTCAGTTGACTGACCATGTGTTCAGAGCTACAGGGACATAAGCTCCAGAGAGCTCCATGCTACTTCCCAGGTGACCTGCTGCACTGGACCTGCCTCCACCTTTAACTGGACATGCCTGAGACTTGATGGCCTCTGAAGATTGAGTCCCTGATCCACAAGAGGTGGCTCCCCATGTCCTGGGCCCTTGTTTGGCATCAGACTGCACTTCTCTAAAGTTAAGGGAGTAATACTGAAGCTTTGGGTTTTCGCGATTGCAAATGTGCCAGTTCATATCAAAAGTTAGCAGCTTGCTCCGACCTCCAGGCTGAAGCCTTGGTGACCCTGACTCTTCGAATTGCAGAGACTGCAAGCAGCACAACAAGATCTGCACTTTTTGCTACAGCATTGACAGCTCGCAGCTTGCAAAACTGGCAAAACTCCAGTAACAACCGCCTGCGATGCTTGACAGGTTCATCACACTACAGTGGTGACTGTCCGTAATGCCCAGCCTGCTCTTAATGCTACAGCGACTGCAATATGCAATGCTATTCCTGCTCCTAGCAGCCTCCTCCACTGCGAACAGGACTATTCATGCTGGACTTTAGCAGTACTAACCTTGTCCTTGTATGTGATGCTCCACTGTTGTCAGCCTGAACTTGTGGCTTTCCCACTGTTGAGCATGACCAAATGACTGCGAGTTGCGCTTTGTGCTTTTACTCATTATATTTACCTTGAAACTTCAAATCTGCATATCTCCCATTCTGCCATTTGAAATTTTGTCAATTTTTGTGTCAAATAATTTGATAAATTGATGCTGGGTTTTGTTGTGCTGTAATTTCACTTTATTTCTGTTTGTGTGATGCTTAAATACTTAGGGGCAGATTTATGAGGCCGTTGCGCCTCTTTGCGCCGCAATTGCGTCACTTTATTTGACGCAACTGCGGCGCAAACAATGCGCCCTATTTACAATGTGACGCATCTAGGAGATGCGTCACGTTGTAAAGCACTGCGCCATAAGGAGGCGTTCCTGCGCAGGGGGGGGGCGTTACTGCGCAGGAACGCCTCCTGAAAGTGGCTGAGTGAAATCTATGAGATTTCACTCAGTCACTTTCAGGGCAATGCTGCGTCAAAACCCTGCGCCTGCTTGAAGCAGGCGTAGGTCTTGACGCAGCATTGTGCACATGGTGTACCCCCGAGCCTTGCTGGAGCTGCGTCGCGCTTGCGACGCAACTCCAGAAATGCACCACATTTCCGGCACAGATGCGTCACGCATCTGTGCCGTTTTTGCACCATGGTGCGCCGCACTATAAATGTGGCGCATCATGGGTGGCGGAGCTGTGGCGCACTGTGGCGCATGTTGACTGGCGCATCCCTGGGGATGCGCCAGTTAACATAAATCTGCCCCTTAACACATTGCCTCTATGTTAAGCCTGGCTGTTTTTGTGCCAAGCTACCAGAGGGTTAAGCACAGGTTAATTTAGTGACTTTGGGTGGTTCCCTCCAACAGGGATTGTGGTTATTGCTTTAGTAGGGTTTCAGCCCCCTCAACCAGTAACCTGATTTCACACAGTTCTGAAGGATGTGAGTCATTTGCAAGTAAAAACTTCACAATACGATGTCCTGCTGACCAGCGGACAGGAGACCTGTGCTGAGCGCTGCACTGCTTTGCGCATAGTTGTCGCGCTTTTAACTGAATTACAGCGGCGTTTCTTAACAATTTCCTCGTTCATAGTTGTCGCGCTTTTAACTGAATTACGGCGGCGTTTCTTAATAATTTCCTCGTTCTGTATTTAATTTAATTTTTATTTCTTTTCCCCTGTTTTTACGGGGTATTCCCCTTACCTGCACTCTAATTGGCATTCCCACCGCGCTTGGCGGGTCCCGGTTCCCTTCTGTTTGTCTATCGGCAGCTTCGCTTTGTAGCGGCCATATTGGGTGAGGGTAGGACTCAGGCTGTGGGGTGCACGCTCTAGCGGATAAGGCGCTCGACCTACTCTTAAGGGAGGTAACCAGGGGGCTCTGTCTTGCCATACGATGTCCTGCTGACCAGCGGACAGGAGACCTGTGCTGAGCGCTGCACTGCTTTGCGCATAGTTGTCGCGCTTTTAACTGAATTACAGCGGCGTTTCTTAACAATTTCCTCGTTCTGTATTTCATTGAATTTTTATTTCTTTTCCCCTGTTTTTACGGGGTATTCCCCTTACCTGCACTCTAATTGGCATTCCCACCGCGCTTGGCGGGTCCCGGTTCCCTTCTGTTTGTCTATCGGCAGCTTCGCTTTGTAGCGGCCATATTGGGTGAGGGTAGGACTCAGGCTGTGGGGTGCACGCTCTAGCGGATAAGGCGCTCGACCTCCTCTTAAAGGAAGTCATGCCTACGCGCAGCGGTCACGCGCAGCAGGAACGCCGGATCACCGCTGGAGTCACGCCAGAGTCCAGCCCGTCTGCGCCCGTCAGCGTCCCGGAGGCGAGCGGGGCGGCGGGTGGGGCTCTATCATCGCATACGTTTGCTCCTGCGCCTATTACGTTACGTTACACATCGCTCATGTTACGATCTTTGCAAAAGACTTCCTGCGGTTGCTACACAGTTTTTCCCGGTCGCTATAGGGGCAAGAGGCGATGTCCTGGCTGTGGATGGTGTCCCAGCTTTGCCTCGCCCTCGCGCCCAAACAGAGAGATCGATTGTGTGAAGTATCTTTGCCTGCTTTTAAACACCAGATCAGCATGCAGGCATGCGCAGGACATTTATGACCGTTTGGTTATGGAAAAGCCGCTCTGTCTGATGCTGACTGAGACTTGGCTGGGGGAATTTTCTAATCCTGATATAGCTATAGCAATTCAATTTCAAAGCTTTATTCGACATTTTGTCATAAAAGCATTACCTCCCTAAACACTATACAAATAAATACTACGTCTAAAAAATCACAGTAAAATACTTATTAAACAATTGACAGTCGAAAACACTTTACAGATAAAATACTTGCTTATTTCATAAATTCGTTAATACAATGTGGACATGATAGCCATATTTCATTATATCACATTAGCTAACAAAGTGCGAGTGCGTATCACCCATGCCCATCCAAGAAATTTTGCTACAGCAATTGCAAGGGGTGGAGAACAATCTGATTCTAGTATTCTAAGTGCAGTCGATTGGCTGCGAGTGCCAATATTTAGACAGACTGGACGTAGCCATTTTCGGCGTGGGTTTACATATAGGGGGCAACGAAACAACAAATGGGAGATATGCTCTGTTTGGTCTTTACAAAAATAACAGTGCTCATCCCGCGGTGGAATCCAATGTTTTTTAAAAGCATTTACAGGGAGTGTTCCAACTCGAAATTGAAAGTATAGCTTCCTGTCACGTGGGCTTTCAATTATGTCCCAATAGGCTTCACAGGATGGGACCATTTTGATGTCCAGAAAGTGGGCTGACAGTTTGGCTATCTTCCCAGTGCAATAGAATGTGGAATACACCATCTCCCAGTATATTTCTTTCAGTTTTGCTTTTGTCGGAAAACGAGACACATCCCTGTTACCCCAAAGATGATCCAGTTTTAGCTTTACCAGTAGGTCCCGCAGATCTTTCAGCCATACAATACAATGGAAGCGGTCAAACTTAACAACATCTGACAATGCTGCGGCATAGTGGGCCAACTCAGGGGTCACCATCAGGCGCCTCCAATACAACAATGGCCGCAATCGGGCTATATCCTCGATGCTTTTCCTACCAAGGTCCAACTTCAATGGGATTATAGGTGTGCTTTGCGGGGCCATTACCAACCCTCGCGAAAATTTGTTTTCCGCTACTACCAAGTCTACCAAATTTGAAAAGCCCCAGAGTTCAGAGCCATACAAACATGCGCTCAAGACTTTCATGTTGTAAATTTCTAGGGCGCAGTTTATAGGTTTTGTCAGCGAGGCTTTATGTTTCAGTGCAACCGCGCCTGCAAGCTGGCTAAACTTTAGTACTGTGGTATTAATGTGTGATTTCCATTTCATATTGCCTTGTAGGATTATTCCCAAATAGGAAAAAGCCTCTACTTTCTCAAGAGGAGTACCCTTATACGTAATTACACCTTTGAATGTGGACTGTCTGTTCAAACACATACATTTTGTCTTAGTTGTGTTCAGTTCAAGGCCCCGGCTATCACAGAATTCGCCAAATGCATTAACAGCCTTTTGGAGACCGCTCGGTGTCCGTGAAAGTATAAGCGTATCGTCCGCAAACATGAGGACGGGGACATGTGAGCCTGCTATAATTGGGGCATCGCTTGGCGATTTTTTCAAATAATCCACAATGCCATTTATATAGATGGAAAATAGTGTTGGGGCCAGGACACACCCTTGCCGCGCCCCCCATTCTATTGGAAATGGCTCAGTCACTTCTCCCTGTGCTCCCCACCTAATTTTGGCGTAATTATTTTCATGCAGGCGCACAAGAAGAGTGAGAAGTTCTGGGCTTAAACCTACTTCGGCCAGAGTCCTCCACAACTTTTCTCTTGGCATTAGATCAAAAGCTGCTTTTAGGTCCACAAATACGGCGTATAGAGTGCCGTTTTTCAGGGTTACGTTTCTTCAATAGATAGCAATGAAATAAAAAACCTGATCTATGGAGCTAGTCAGGGGGCGGAACCCCGCTTGGTATGGCAACAGGATGTTATTTTCCCCAATCCATATTTGCAATTTATTCTGCACTAATCGACCCATCATCTTCTGTGCTGTATCTATCAGGCTGATGGGTCTATAATTTTTTGGAAGGGATTTGTCGCCTTTTTTAAATACGGGGATAATTTCAGCTCCCTTCCAGGAGGGAGGGACTTCTCCTCCCATGGCCACTGCATTCGCCAACCAAGAAAAATATATACACCATGAGTTCCGGTCTGTTAAGAACACATCTGCCGAATACCGTCCATACCCGGAGCTCTTCCCCCCGTTACACCATCCAAAGCGATGCTAACATCTTTTTCGTTAAATACTTTGTGTGTAAAATAAACAGTTGGGGGGGAATATCAGTAACTTGTTTTGGGCTGCAGGCATATTGTGGCTCGAAAAACTCGATCCATTTATTTTTTGCAACATGATTTTGTGGTTGGGCACCTATCCCACCCCTATCCCATTTTACCGTGGACCAAAATAGCTTAGAATCATTAGCTGCGCAAGCATGCTTTAACTCACGCCAGCATTTTCTGTCCCACCGTCTCTTGGCTTGTTTTTGGGTTTGTCTATATAGGTCCCTCGCTTTCCTAACTGCATCAGTATTACCCTTTCTTGGTTCGCTACTCAAATTTTGGCGTGCAAATCTGCAACTTTCATCATACCAACCCTGTTTTGGTGGATGTTTTTTGCCTTTGCTTCGGTCTACGGTTTTTAGAAAGAAGCCTTGCAGTAGAATTTTAGGTGGGCCTCTATCATGTAGTCTTGGAAGTCTGGCTTCCCATTATGCGGTTTGATGTTATTTATTTCCCTTACCACTATTCTCTTAAGGTCATCCAGCTTCCCTACGTCTTCTACAAACCTTCCCCATTTCAGGTTACGCTGGTTATTTGAGCAGAGTAAGTCCTTGGTCACCAATACAACCCTATTATTTTGCCCCACAATCCCCTGATATGTGTGAAAAGTCATGCACAAAGGATTGTGATCACTTTCCATTCTTGGTTCCATGACCATATCCATCAGTTTACTCCAGTCCCTCACATCTAGTAAGAAGTAGTCTATTCTGCTGGATGCCCGACCGTTATCGAATGTGCTTTTACCATTACGATCAGAGGGCGTACGCGCATTAGCCGCTCTTAGACCTCTTGCCAGGCAAAGACTCTTCACTTGAATGGCCACAGCACTCCATCTTTTAATGACAGGCACCTCCAGCTGGGGTATTCCCCATTTACTATCCTCTTCCTGGCACAATACCCTATCCTCCTTGCCCAAAGGTTCGAAGGTAGAGTTGATGTCCCCCCCCACTATAATATGTGGTTCCAAGGGTAGCAACTCTAATTCCTGTTCTAGGGCAGACACCACATCTGAGGATTTCCCACACCCAACCCCCCTGGCATATATATTAAAAAGGGCAAGCTCCTGTCCATTGTCCCATCTAATATCAAGTCCTAAGATATCATTAGTTGGTAGGGATCTTTGTCTTATTGTGCAGTTCAACGACTGGCGTATCCATATTAGTAGTCCTCCTGAAGGGCGGCCAGTTCGATTTTTTGTTGCGGGGATAAAGAAGTTTATATACCCCTGTCGGTAGACTGGACTTAGTGACCACGTTTCTTGGAACATAATGATATCAAAAAGATCAATAAAGTTGCACCATTCTGGGGTTACCATTTTATTTGCTATACCCGCAATATTCCATGACATGAAGGTCAAGATAGATTTATCCAGCTTTGGTCCTGCCGGGCCCGGCCCTATATCATTATCTGCAGGTTCAGGTGTTGGGGATAATCTAGCTTCTGAAGTTACTATGGATGTAACTGTAGGGACAAATAGTTCTTGTTTTGTAGACCGACTGCCGATCCTTACATGTTTAGGGTTACTATTTCTGTCCTGTAAGACATTTACCACCCCCCTTACATTATGATCTAGGGATTCCCTACATCTTCCTGCCTGTTTGTTAGTTTGTGTGCACACCATATTGAGAGCAATTGGGTGTGTTAACATCTCCTGCATGTTTCCTGGCTCAATCGTTGTTCCTTTGAGTCAATCACACTCATTTAAATTAGACAAGGCAGAAAATCTATTTTCCATAGTTAGCCCCCAGTCACAAATTTGGCCACCCCTTGCCTTTCTGCTACCCACAACTGACCACTTGGTCCTTAGCACACTTGGGTTTGCTACCAGTCCTCTTCTACTATAGAAGAAGTCCAGCGTGAGTGGAATTATTTCTGCTGTTCTACGTTGGGGAGGGAATAGGTTAGGTAAGATTTCAGGTAGAACTTCAGGGCCTTTGAAATTTAGTACCACACAGTCGCCCTCGAATTTCTTAGGTCTACTTCCTATCCACTTCACTCTTCTTGCTGTTAACAGAACTTCTGACAACTTTTGTTTACCCCAGGGAGAAATGTGCATGTTGTTACTCAACCAAAGCAGAGCTTTATTTAATAAGGATTGAGGAGATTCAATCTGACCTATTTTCAAGGTTGGGACATTGGCAAGAACCAGTATCAAAGGGGAGGCTTCTACAATTAGCTACACCGGACCTTCTTCTAATCCCAAACCAGGTTCAACAATCAATGGTGCCTCTGCCATAGGACCATCAGTTAGAGGGATATTTATACATGATTCTGCTTGTAGAGGGAGGGAATAGGTTAGAGCTGTTGTCTCTACTCCTTCCCCTGATGGGTTTTCCCTGGTTTGTTTCTGCTCAATATTACTTACAACCTGATTGGGTATGTCCCCCACATTATCATTAGTGCTTTTCAGGAGGCTCTCTAGTTTATTAACTTTATCTGTGAGATGATCAATCTTAGATAGCAAAGGTTTAATTATGCGACTTAATTTTGAATCCAGCATACCCATAGGTTTTTTAATATTGGCCTCATCCCACCCCATACTACCATTATCATCTCTCCCTGTATCTTCTGTAGCACTTTTATTCGGGGGAGATGTTGGCCTTCTCTTGCTTGAACGCAGCCCCCCTCGTCTAGACTGAATCTTGATGGCCCCTTTTGCTACTCTTGGCGCAGGGACAGGTGCTGGTTGGGGGAAATCTTCCTCTAGCAGTTCTAAATCTTGGTGCAGGTAAACTAGGTCATCCTCCACTATTATGTCTGGGTTTGAATTTGTAGAAACATTGAGCAGAGGTCTATCCGCATTTGGTTGGGAAGAAGTTACAATGTCATTTGTTGTATTCAGATCCAAGAGTCCCCCATGAAGGTCTCCATTTGGGTAACTATTGGTGATGTACTAAGTCCCAGAGAAGACCTTCGCTCATTATTTATTTTTGCCACTACCTGGACTAAATAATTGTCCATGGTGTTGGAGGGAGCAATAAGTGATTTTTGTTTGGACATGACCAAGGGCTAAATGCAGTGTGCAAATATATGCCAACCTAGTGTCCCACTTGGAATAAAAGTAATATTCCACCTTTCACAGTGAGCAACCAATAATAAAGCCTTAGAGGCTACAGCAACGAGTAAATACCTCACAATTGAAAGATGTCTAGAGTCTTGGCCCAGTCCAGTCGTGGCCAGTCTTGGACTGTCTTAGACTGTCCGCCCTTTGTCCGGGCTTCGTCCGGGCGTCCCGCTCGCGTCCTGCGAGACGGAGGTGATGCTTTATTTAAGCGCCTCCTGTCGCGCTAGTCTCGCGGTAATTGCCGCTAAGGATTGTGGGGCTTGTGGTCCACTCACGCTCCGCTCAGCGGCCGGACCCCGGGATGGCGAATGGAGTCAGGCGGTGGGAGGCGAGGCAGGCAGAACCCCTGGCAAGATCCGTCCTGTGGCAAGAAAAACGGCAGCAATCAGGTACAGCAAGGGCACAATTGACAGCACAGTTCCCCCCTTCGACCGGGGTGATGCTTGATTTAAGCGCCTCCAGTCGCGCTAGTCTCGCGGTAATTGCCGCTAAGGATTGTGGGGATTGTGGTCCACCCACGCTCCGCTCGGCGGCCGGACCCCGGGATGGCAAAAGGAGTCAGGCGGCGGGAGGCGGGCGGGCTGCACCCCTGGCAAGATCCGTCCTGTGGCAAGAAAAACGGCAGCAATCAGGTACAGCAAGGGCACAATTGACAGCACAGTTCCTAGCTATTCCCCCTGATTACAACATTTTCAGGCAGGACAGATTGAAGGGGAGGGGTGGTGGAGTGGCAATGGTGGTGAACAAATGCGCCACATGCTCCATTTTGCCCATGGATGGCATTCAAGGATCTGAATCCCTTGCCTTTTCCATTACATTGGCACCTTATCAATCCTTTAAAGGCCTTTTAGTTTATAGGCCACCTGGACCGCCTGGAACCTTCTTTGATGAGCTCCAGTCGGCAATCTCGGTGTTGGCCTTGAAAGCTGAATATTGTGTTCTGGCTCGGGACTTTAATTTTCACATGTGAGGAAAATTAAATTTTGGCCATGATGTGTTCCCTAGCGCGTACCCCACCGACTCCATGTACCAGCTTAAAGTGCATGTAACTTCCCTCCTATGCCAGCTATGAAGACGCAAATACATTTGCGTCCACCGTTAACTTGTCCTCTTTCAGATGCACCCTAAATGGATTATATGATCCGTTCCTGAGTATGCTATGCCAACGTCTTTTTGTAGTACACTTTTCACTTTTTCCTGCTCTAGTCAGAGTAGGCCCTGAATTCCTGCCATCTGAACCTCTTTTGTGGCTCCTGGCTCTGCCCAGGCTACCTCTGTACTCGTGAACTTTGTCCTACATTCAGCGCGGCCCTTCGCGCTCAGCTCAAGCCTGCTTTCTGCCAAGACTGACTATAACCTTCGAGTTATCTGTTCCGCTCCCCGAGAATACATTCCTGCCTACTAGATTCTGTAAACATCCTCTCCAGCTGCAGAGCCAAAAGGCCGACCTGTCTTAATGCAAGTAATTCATAGCCTCCGTTGCCATGCTTCCATGGAAGGCCCCGTGCCCCACGCTTCACATGTAGACATTCAGGCGCTTATACACGCATCCACAGTTAGCATAGAATAGCCTCTACCCTAGAGACCTTTCCGCCCAGATAGTATAGTTCCTAAACATCAGATATCAGATATGATAGAAGTACAAGTTGATCTGACATGCCAGACTTCTGTCTCTCTCCGTCAGTGTAAATGTCAAGACCCCTGCACCCCGTCAATCACACGTCATGCAGCTGCGTGCGCATCCAAGCTTCCGATTTCTGCTGACATTGCAACATTCTGTTAGCACCACCCCTTGGTGCCACCCACTTGCGTCACCTATCAGTGACGTTTTCTAGCACACACCTCTAGTTCACGCCTAGTATACGCCTCTTGATGATGTATTGGTACCACGTGTATACTGTTATCTTGTCTTCTCTCAGCTGTTACGCCTCTTACATTGAACATTATGATGTAAATCAAGTATATAAGCTATGTATTATCAATAAACGAGAGCGCGCTCATCTATCCCTTCTGACACCCCTGTGGTGGTCAGAACATGATATCCTGATTCCTTTATGAGGAATAAAACCCTTAGAAACTCTAACACCACGGACTCTGTTTTCTTTCCTTCTGATTGAGTTATTATTGATTAAGTACTTACCTGCATAGAAATTAAGAGAGTAAATTAATTATTTACGTCATTTTGGCGCCCGAACAGGGACCCCTCCCCCACCTCACGCGCCGGAAGGTGCGTTGCAATCCGTGTCCCCTGCCATCAGTTAGACGGACTACACGTGTACTGGCAGGATTTCCTGCATCCCCCTCTGACCCACGGAGGTGACGAAGACTGCGATCAGTGCCCAGACGAGGCGGTGAGGAGTGCGGAGGATCCCAACCAGAGCCCAGCCGAAAGAAGCAAGGTCCGAGGTGTTGAGAGGCCCACCAGTTTTCCGAAGTTTTCCGAAGTTTCTCCGAAGTTTTCCGAAGTTCCGAGTCGAGTCCAGTCGAGTTTTCCGAGGCCTTCTATTTCCGTGCTTCCCGGTGAGTACCATTGCTGGGTCGTATCTAGACGGGTTTGGGTACGCAAGTCCGGTCTGCACTGTTTTTAGGCAGTGTATCTGTACTGTTTAGCAGTATATAAAGTATTCCGAATTTTTGCACTGTTACACCAGTGTATCCGTACCGTTGAGCGGTACATTCAGTGTAGGGGGTAGTTAGCTATGTCTTTAATGTTTTTATGTGATTAATGTCGTGGTATGAATGTGACTGTTTTTATTGTGTATTATTGTATTTCTTGTATCAACTAGCAACTCGTATCAAGGAATAAAGACTAGCGTTCACGTAATAAATAAGCAAGATGCCGTTCCTTAGCAAGTTAAAACAGATCGGAACTAGGAAAGGGTTACTAGAGGAAGAAATTCCTATCCCCCCTAGGGACACTCCAGGAAATTTTATGTATCAAAAGCATGGCATAGATGCCATATTATATCTAGATTTATGGGCCGATTACACCAAGCACCTAGACGAGAGACACAGATGGCCTGTTACCGGAACGTGGGATGCCGAGTGCATCATGAGGGTCGAGGAAGCATTATGGAAAAAGAAAGCTAGACAATCTCAGAAGGACGCCATAGAATTTTGGCGTAAGGAATCACGTAAGCGTGCTGACAAAGCACTCCGTAGAGAAGACAGACTTAAAGAATCAGATAAAGAACGAGAAAACGAATTAGTTACTGAAGGGATCAGAGTAAAAACAGAACAAATAGACCGTGCCCGAAATAATCTTGTAAACGGTATGTACCTCGCAGCAGATGGCCCATCCGAAACTGAATCAGAGATACCGAAAAACTTACCGACACCATTAGTTCCAACTAAAGTAATGCACAAGACTACTAAAGATATATTCCTGAATTCGTATCTAGAGGATGTAGCACCAGCTTATACCAATCTGCCCGTTCGTGCCCTGCCTACTGACAGGGATGGGGGTGGCATTACGCCCCCAGACAATGTTCCGCCACCTCCGCCACTTCCTCCACTCAAGACGGATCTACCGAAACCAGTACTACCTGATCTTACTAAAAGACAGACTCAAGTCCAGATACAGACTCCGCGAAGAGATAATGCCCAAGCATCCGCCTCAGGAGGTGCGACAGCGGGTCTACAGACCCCGCCACCGACACACAGATTGCATTTAAAGGACACACAGAATCCTTTCCCGTCCCCCTACTCACCCCGGCTTGAGGCATTCAAAAATAGGATGTCATTTTGCAGATATGATCCAGTACCCGGAAAAGACGATCTAATGGTATTAGCATCACTCCGATTGAGATCTGCCACCGATAACTTGCTATGCTGTGTAGGAATGCAGGAAGCTCTCGACAGACTATACAAATTCATACAGACAGGGAAAGACCCCGACAGCGTTAAAGCTGCCATGTATAAACAGAAAGTCGACATTCAAAAACAGATATTACGATTCTTCATTAATTGTGTGATAAGAGAACGAGATAGGTCCGGGACAGATCAAAGTGAGTTAGACGCATTAAACAAGTGGGGCCAAAATATAGCAGACGCGAAACATGACAAGGGGACTTGCATAGCCACTATGTCCCAGAAAATTAGAAAGGCAGTATTAACTGCACATCAGGAAGAAAATGATAAAACTTCCTCCGAGGAGGAAGATGAAGATGAAACATCAGAAAAGTCTACAGATATAATAGCGTATGTAGGTAAGGGAAATTACCTTAGGAAAGGTGTCCGTCCGGAGAGCAAGAGAGTTCTTTTCTCCGCTTTAACAAATCCGAATTCTTCTGAACATCAGTTCCAGGAAACTGATAAAAGGCTCCGAGATCGAGTAGGGTACCATATACTGAATTCTATGGATGAACAGGAACTAGCACGGTCCGCCGTGTTATGGGCCGAAAACGCAGACATATATAATGATGACACGTTAGTGCAGACATTCTTGAACCTTTCCCCGGAAGAGCAGAAAATAGCAGGTGTATACATGATTCAGCACCTCCTCATCAAGTTCAGAAACCATCATTCTGATCCAGGTCCCTTACACGAAACATTAGAAGCACTAATCATGGATAGATGGAGAGGTTTTAGTACCAAATTAATACAAATAATTCTAGAACAACGACGCAAGTATAACACCTTCCTAAGCCCTGAATATGTTCCCGTTCCGCCTCCAGAAAGAAAAATGTACCACATGCAATGCGGTGGTGGCATTGAAAGTCAGAATCCCTTACGAGAAGTACATCCAGTTATGGGTGAGGATCATACCCTGAAACGTGTGTATGTTCACACACCACTGACTAAGTTAGAACTATTAGAAATGAAGAAATTAGTTCCGTGCCATGATAAAGACCCTGCAGGTTTTCATAGAGAGCTTAAAGACATGTTACTGATGGGAGATTACACATATGATGATATTATGAAAATGTTAAAAGTACTGTTGCCCACGGGCATTTACGAGAAATTAAAGGAGAAGGATTGGGAAGTGGGAGAGTCAAAGATAGCATGGGCGGAAATAGAAGACGAAGAAAAGAAACGAGTCCCAGGGTTAAGCCTTGGGGATCTGACTAAAGCATTACCAGGTTTAATAGTACAGGTTCTGCCAAGATTATTGACAACAAGAAAGGAAGATTGGGACGCAATCTCGTCCTGTAAACAGAAACAAGATGAAGATACTAGTGACTTTTATTCAAGATTCGAGAAATGTTTCATTATCAATAGTGGCCTCAAAACTAGTAGCGAGTCATATCCACACCTTTTTGTAACAAAATTAGTAGAGAACGCCCTACCACTAGTTAAAAATAGAGTGTACAAGGTTGAAAGTACTTGGCAGGCAAATACGCCATCACAGATGTTACAAATGTTACAATACCACCAGAATAGGATCAGGGAAGAACAGGATCAGGAACAGAAACGTATGAAAGACACGAAAATGAAAATGTTAGTAGCTCAGACAATTCCAGCCGAGGGTCATAGAAAAGGTGGGGCCCAGACAAATCATTCTGCCGCTCCCGTTAAAGGGACATGTAATTATTGCAAGCAGCCAGGTCACTACGTACATGAATGTCCAGTCCTGAAACATAACATTGAGACAGGTAAAACTAAAGAAAGACCGCGTCCGCCTAGAAATGAACAGGGTCAACAACAGACCCTACAGAACGAACAGCCAATGCAGAATACACAGCCTATGCATGATCAGTCCCATACAGTACAGACAGTAGCAGTACCGCAGCCACAGCATGCTCAGACACAGCCCGCTGCCGCAACAAGACAAGTATCACAGCAGATGTACCAGTATGCCCAATCGGCATATCCAGATTATCAGCGTTATACATGAAACAGCCTAGGGAGGGAAAGTGATTTGCCTCTTATTGAAATTCCTGTAGATCAAGAAGGTCCTTATGTACATAGTCACGTATTAGGAAAAGACAGAAAGTTTTTAATTGACACAGGGGCAAGTCGCACTACTATAAGTCATAATGAAGTTCCAGGGGCACCCCTCTCAGGCTCACAGAATGTTTCCCTTGGTTTTTCAGGACAGCCTATTGTAAATGAAGTATCAGAACCAGTACCACTAGCTGTGGGTCCATTATCTCGAGTTACAGATTTGTTACTTACGAAATCATGTCCCGAAAATCTGTTAGGAATTAAAACACTGAAGGCTCTAGGAGCTATAATTTGCTGTTCCCCGGAGGGAGTCAGACTCTTTCTACGGGATTTCAAGGGTCATTATGTTCTACGTGACTTTGATGTCAGATTGAAAAATGTACCAGATCACTTATGGGCAAAAGGCCCAGCTGATGTAGGTTGTATGCATATCACTCCATACCGTGTTACACTCAAGACAGGAGTTGTTCTACCCAGGATCAGACAATACAAGTTACCACCCGATGCTGTAGTGGCTTTACTGAAAATCGTTGAAGAGCTTATTGCCCAAGGAGTGGTCGTAGAGACCGACTCCAATATCTGTAATTCGCCTATCATTCCAATTCTTAAACGTACAGACCGCAATGCACCGCCAGTATATCGGCTGGTGATTGATCTTCGAGAACTGAACAAATGCATTGTACCACAGTATCCTGTGGTCCCCGACATCTCTTCCCTGTTGACTGCCATTGATTCAGAAGCAACGTTCTTTACTGTAATCAATCTCAAGAACGCTTTCTTCAGTGTACCCATTGACCCGGAGAGCCAATATCTCTTCGGATTCAGTTTAAATGGACGAAGTTTCAAATTTTCCCGCGCACCTCAAGGATTTACAGAAAGCCCCAGCATCTATAGTCAAGCACTGAAAAGACAACTAGATTGTATCCAAATGCCAGTTAATACCGCTTTACTACAGTACGTCGATGATCTGCTGATCACCGCACGAAGTGAGCCCGAATGTGAACAAGCATCACTGATAGTTTTGCATTTTCTGGCCGACAAGGGACACAAGGTGTCTCCTTCGAAGCTACAATTCTGTGTTCAGCAAGTTGTGTACTTGGGTCACTTGCTGTCCAAAGTGGGGAGACAGCTCACTCCCGATCGCATCCAGTTAATTGTAAACATGCCCCGACCCCAGACACAAAAAGAAGTGCGGGCCTTCATAGGCCTCACCTCGTACTGCAGACAATGGATTCCTCAATATGCATTTCTAGCTAAACCACTCATCCAGTTAACGACACAGGAGGCAGCAACTTCGACTGTCCTCCCTTGGACTCAGGAACACACACAAGCCTTTGAGGAATTAAAGAAAGCCTTATGCCAAGCACCAGTTTTAGCGACACCATGTTACAGCAAACCGTTTACACTTTTTGTTACAGAACGTGATGGTACAGCGTTGTCTGTCCTCACTCAAGATCAAGCAGGATCACATAAGCCTTGTGCTTATTTTTCAAGTACATTGGATTCAGTAGCTCAGGCACTCCCTGCATGCTTAAAGTCAGTAGCAGCAACAGCATTAGCAATCAGACAAAGCGATTCAATTGTTTTAGGTCATCAGTTAACAGTACAAGTTCCACATTCTGTAGAGGTTCTTTTAAACAGAACGCAGACTCAACACTTAACTATAGCACGACTGACAGGTTACGAATTGACATTATTCCAGCCACACATAGAAATCAGACGCTGCAGTATCTTGAACCCAGCGACATTGTTACCTACAGTAATGACAGATCCAGCTCCACATGATTGTATAGAGATTATTAATGCAGTAACAAAGCCCAGACGAGATTTAACAGATGTTCCATTGACAAATCCAGACCTGACACTTTATGTGGATGGTTCATGCATGAGAACAAGTACAGGAGAGTTAGTGGCCGCGTATGCCGTGACCACTGAAACTGAAGTTAAAGAAACACATCGTATTGATACACTGTCTGCTCAAGCGGCAGAGCTCATCGCTCTGACCCAAGCCTGTATTCTAGCGAAGAACAGAAATGTTAACATATATACAGATTCCCGTTATGCGTTCGGAGTCGTACACGACTTCGGCATGCTCTGGCAGGAACGAGGTTTCCTGACCTCTCATGGTACAAAAATACAGCATGGTCCACTCATTCAAGCATTGTTAGAAGCAATACATCTGCCTTCAGCCATATCAGTTATGAAGTGTAAGGCACATACTAAAGTCACAGATTCTGTTTCCCAGGGTAACGACCTGGCAGATCAGACAGCAAAACATACAGCACTGACTCACACTCAGACAACTGACACGATAAAGACAACAGATCCGACAAACTGTATGACAGTCAGGGATCCCACACTAGATGTTATTGACATTCAGACACATGCTACTGCAGACGAAATAAAGAAATGGACCGAACTAGGAGGGATCCAGACAGATCAAGGTTGGATGACGGGAAAATCTACATGGTTTCTCCCTGACTCTATGGTTCAAGTCATGATAAATACAGCACATAGTCCTGCCCACCTGGGAGAGAAAGCCATGCTAGACAGTTTACAAAATCTCTGGTACAATAAACACTTACGAGCAGCCGCAAAACAGAAAGTGCGTACTTGCATGATCTGTTGTCAGTTCAATCCAGGTAAAAGCGTCCCTGTAGAGCAAGGTGGATTTCATCCTCCCGATCACCCTTTTGAAGTCCTCCAGATGGATTATATCCAGATGGACCGTTGTCGAGGATTTAAATATGTTCTCGTAGTTGTCTGTGCTCTGTCCCGCTGGACCGAAGCATACCCAGTCTCAGATTACACTGCTCCGACCACTGCCAAACAGTTGGTTCGTGAATTCTTCCCACGGTACGGCTTGCCTCGTGTCGTGTACTCAGATAACGGTCAGCCATTCTCGTCTGCCCTAATGAAAGAAGTTTCCTTGTTATTGGGATACCAGTGGAAGTTCCATTGTGTCCGACATCCAGAAGCAGCAGGCCTTGTTGAAAGGCATAATCAGACATTAAAGATTCGCCTTGCCAAAATATGTCAGGAAAAAGGGGTCGACTGGATAGTCGCCCTGCCGGTGGCACTATTCTATATGAGAATGGTCGCCCATTCGAGATCAGGGCTATCTCCGTACGAAGTGGTCTTTGGCAGACCACCGAATATGTGGGGGACGCCCATTGCTAAAAAGATAACCGATGTTGATTCTAATATGTTGACAGATTACCTTGCCTCCTTGATGTCTGCACTCCAATCATGTCGTTCACAGGTTGCCGCAGCCTTCCCTGACAACACCGATGTGAAAGAGCATGACGTCCGCCCCGGAGATGTTGTGCTAGTCCGCAACTTCGACAGGAAAAGTCCGTTGGAGCCCCGCTGGAAGTCTCCGAAGACCGTTCTACTTACGACAAGGACCGCCGTCAAGTTGGAAGGAAGAAAGGGGTGGGTTCACCTAAGCCATATCAAAACATTCCCAGGACTGAAGCCGGAACAAGACACACCCACCCCCACCAAAGACTGTGATCCCAAAGACTTTTTCGAACCCAAACGAGAAAAAACTCCTCAAGAACAATATCGTATGAAGTTACGATCTAGCAAGTCAGACAGTTTAATTGTTTAAGTCCTCCCCTAGGTGAATCGGTTAAATAGTTTCTGACATGTATCCCCTAGATCGAGTTAGAGAGAGAGAAGAAAAGAAAAGAACATATTGCAAATCACTTCGTAGTCACTGCATAGTGACACTAATAATTATGTTTATTCTAAGTATATTAATAATTGTTGCTAGCGTCTTGTTATCCATATACTACCCCATTTTCAAGCGTGAACAATCTGCTTACAATGTCTCTGCTGAACACACTTTTAGTGAGTTGCCTCCTCATGAGCTTTCCTACAGACTTGCGCTGCGCAACAATACATTCATTAGTATGTTACATCATTCTCATCAAACTAACAATGCTACAAATTGCTGGATATGTGGCCGACTCCCTCCCTACCAGAATTACAAGGGAGCTCTGCCTCTCTTTCCGTATCCGTTCACTCACAATGGCTCCTGCGGAGCATGGTTTAAGATAATTAATTCTTTAGATCCCGATATTGCTGTTTTCGATGGGGGTTGGGTTTGGGGAAACCTGAACTTGGTCCTACTAGACGTCTGTTACCCGGATAAGGAGGGACTCCCCATTAGAATAGGAACTGACCTAGAAAATGAAGTATATGGATTAGGTAATTATACAATTAGCCTTATGATTCTTACTGTCGAATCCGAAGCCGCACCAGTTCTACCTATTATGTCAGTACTACCAGTCACTGGTGAATTATGTATCAAGAAGAAAGGTTCAGTACACTTAGGTCATAGTAAATGCACTACTGTAGTCGAATTCAGTGATGATGGAAAATCATCTTTCAAAGCTATCAGTCATTCTTACTTTGTGTGTGGTCATACCGCATACATTCGTCTACCTCCAGATTGGGATGGTACCTGTTACATTGCATTCCTTCTGCCACCTGTTTTCCTAGCTCCTTCTGATTACCATAGAAATAGCAATATAGTAAAGAATAGACCCAGAAGAGACATCCCACTTGTCGACTACACAGAAACGGCATGGGAACAGTACACTGATTTTAATAAAGGATTCTTTTTCTTTTTAGGTCCTGTCCAGAATAGTAAATTAATACGCAGATTAACTAGAACACTTGAAGCAGTAGTCAATGAAACTGCCTCCGCCTTAGGTAACCTAACAGAAGAGCAGTCCGCTATGCGGGTTGTTGTCCTTCAGAATCGTCTTGTAATTGACGTCATCTTGGCAGATAGAGGTGGAGCCTGTAAGGTCATCGGGTCAAGCTGCTGTGTTTTCATTCCACAAAATGCACCCTCTGTATATCAAGCTATAACCCGTCTTCATAAAATTGCAAATCAGATACATCAGAATCCAGGCACCTGGACTTGGTCCGGTTGGTTCTGGACAACGTTAACAGCTTGGGGATGGAAGATCCTATCCTTCCTAGGCATTGGCCTAGTCCTAGTATTCAGTTGCTGCCTGTGCCTACAGTGTGGGCCAGCGATCTGTGGACTGTGTGCCACTTCTTGTATTGAACATTCCAGTTTCCACTCAAAACGTAACCAAAAGAAAGAAGAACAAATGATGTTACAAGAACAGACTGATCGATTCATGAGGATCGATATTTCATGAAGGGTCCGTAGGGAACAAGGAGGGAATGAGGAAAATTAAATTTTGGCCATGATGTGTTCCCTAGCGCGTACCCCACCGACTCCATGTACCAGCTTAAAGTGCATGTAACTTCCCTCCTATGCCAGCTATGAAGACGCAAATACATTTGCGTCCACCGTTAACTTGTCCTCTTTCAGATGCACCCTAAATGGATTATATGATCCGTTCCTGAGTATGCTATGCCAACGTCTTTTTGTAGTACACTTTTCACTTTTTCCTGCTCTAGTCAGAGTAGGCCCTGAATTCCTGCCATCTGAACCTCTTTTGTGGCTCCTGGCTCTGCCCAGGCTACCTCTGTACTCGTGAACTTTGTCCTACATTCAGCGCGGCCCTTCGCGCTCAGCTCAAGCCTGCTTTCTGCCAAGACTGACTATAACCTTCGAGTTATCTGTTCCGCTCCCCGAGAATACATTCCTGCCTACTAGATTCTGTAAACATCCTCTCCAGCTGCAGAGCCAAAAGGCCGACCTGTCTTAATGCAAGTAATTCATAGCCTCCGTTGCCATGCTTCCATGGAAGGCCCCGTGCCCCACGCTTCACATGTAGACATTCAGGCGCTTATACACGCATCCACAGTTAGCATAGAATAGCCTCTACCCTAGAGACCTTTCCGCCCAGATAGTATAGTTCCTAAACATCAGATATCAGATATGATAGAAGTACAAGTTGATCTGACATGCCAGACTTCTGTCTCTCTCCGTCAGTGTAAATGTCAAGACCCCTGCACCCCGTCAATCACACGTCATGCAGCTGCGTGCGCATCCAAGCTTCCGATTTCTGCTGACATTGCAACATTCTGTTAGCACCACCCCTTGGTGCCACCCACTTGCGTCACCTATCAGTGACGTTTTCTAGCACACACCTCTAGTTCACGCCTAGTATACGCCTCTTGATGATGTATTGGTACCACGTGTATACTGTTATCTTGTCTTCTCTCAGCTGTTACGCCTCTTACATTGAACATTATGATGTAAATCAAGTATATAAGCTATGTATTATCAATAAACGAGAGCGCGCTCATCTATCCCTTCTGACACCCCTGTGGTGGTCAGAACATGATATCCTGATTCCTTTATGAGGAATAAAACCCTTAGAAACTCTAACACCACGGACTCTGTTTTCTTTCCTTCTGATTGAGTTATTATTGATTAAGTACTTACCTGCATAGAAATTAAGAGAGTAAATTAATTATTTACGTCACATGGATGAGCGATCGGACCCTGATACAATCAAATTACTTGATGTCACGGCCCCTCTTGGCCTGATCCCTTATCTTCTTGGACCAACGCACTATAAGGGCCATACCCTAGATCAGGTCTTCTCCACGTCCCCGTTGGAGGTGATGGCTCTTGTACCAGTGCTTTGGTCAGACCATAGACTGGCCAAATTCTATATTCGGGGCACGATGAAACCTTCCGTCACCGCTCTTAAGCAGCAGGGCCGTGCTCCTAGGGCGTATCATCGGGTGACTCCAGACATGCTGGCTCAGGCTGGTCTGGATCACCCCTGCCCCCTCATGGGAGATCTGGAGAGGGACTTGGATTCCCTGCAAGTGTGGCTATTGGACAGGCTAAACGATCTAGTCCCTGTGATGGCCCCCCGATTAACACCTAAGCGGGTCTCTGCCCCCTGGTTTACTGAAGTGCTGTTGGCTTCTCGACGGCAGTGTAAGGTAGCTGAAAGAGCCTGGCGCTCACAGTATGACCCTGTGTGAAGGCTTGCCTATAGGACAGTGGTTAAGGCCTATCATCGGGATATCCTCCTGGAGGAAAAAGGCTATTTCGCAAGGAGGATAGAGGCTGCTTCTAATTACTGTAAGGAGATCTTTACAATCGTCAGGCAAATTCACGCCCCCCAATCTAACGCGACCCAGGCTGTCCCCTCGGAGTCCTGGGCTTCGGATCTTGCAAATTTCTTTACCAACAAGATAAAACTGATCCAAGACTCCTTCCCTCTGGTGGCGACTGCAGTTTCAGCCAGCCCCGAAGACGGATCAGTTTTACTGGCCCCTTTGGGTCCAGTTATGGCCGCTTTTCCATCGATCTCAGCCCCTGCTTCATTGGCACTTATGGGCAATCTCAAATCTGGGTCGCCTCTTGACCCATGCCCGGCCAAATTCCTGGCAAAAATGGCGGAAGTTATAAATCCGCTGGCGAACCCACTCTTGAACCTCTCTCTGAGTCAGGGAGTGGTCCCGCAGGCCTGGAAGCAGGCAATGGTCATTCCTTTGCTTAAGAAGCCTGGTCTTGTTCCGGAAGTCCTGGCCAACTACAGGCCTATTTCTCTCCTCCCTGCGTTTACGAAAATTCTGGAGAAGCATGTGCATATGGTGCTTTCTAATTTTTTAGAATCTCATAATGTACTGCACGCTGCTCAATCTGGCTTCCGCCCCAACCTAAGCACCGAGACGGCGCTCTTTGAGGTGTCTGAAGCCATAAAAGAGGTACTTGACTCCGGGGGCAAAGCCATGCTTGTCATGTTGGATCTGTCGGCGGCCTTTGACACCGTCCCCCATGAGGGTCTTCTTGCCAGACTCTATGAGATCGGTCTGAGGTGCTCAGCTGGTTTAGATCATTTCTGGCTGGTCGTCGACAAACGGTCTGGGCCTCTCCTAACTCGGCCGTGATGCCGCCTCTGGGAGTCGGAGTTCCGCAGGGTTCTGTGTTGAGCCCGACGCTTTTTAACATCTTTATGACCCCTTTGGCGGCATTGGCGGAGTCCTTTGGGGCCCAGATCGTATCTTATGCCGATGACACCCAGCTCCTCTTTTCGTGCAAGAAAGGAGGAGATTTTGATGGAGAGAGTATCCAGGAATGCCTTGGGGCTGTTTTTAAATGGTTCCAGCTGAACAGCCTCAAGTGCAACTCAGATAAATCTGAGGTACTCTTCTTCGGCTGTCCTTCGGATCCGGATTGGCAGGCATGGTGGCCTGTCAATATGTTCCCCCCGTCCTGTTTGTCCCAGCTGGCTAAGAACTTGGGGGTCAAGATGGACAAGGGTCTGACGTTGAGATCTCAGATCCTTGGTTTAACGGGAACATGTTTTGGTCTTCTCAAGATGCTCTTGAGGTTTCTGCCTCTACTCTCAGAGGAGCATAGGAAGATGACAGTGCAGGCCTTGATGGGCTCAAGACTGGATTATTCCAACGTCCTCTATTTGGGCCTGCCGGAATATCTATTGCAGCGGCTGCAAGTCGTCCAGAACGCGGCCGCGAGGGCCATTTATGGCCTAAATAGGCGAGCCAGTGCTGATGGCCTTCTACAGTCGCTCCATTGGCTGCCTATCCGGAAGCGGATTGCCTTCAAGGCCTTGACCTTGGCCAACAAAGCTCTTCATGCTGTGGGAGCAAAGTATCTCCAAAGGAGACTCGCCTTCTACCACCCGGCTCGATCTCTAAGATCTGAATCTTTGTTTCTTGCAGTGTTCTCTGGAGTAAAAAGGGCCCGCATTGGAGGCCGCTCCTTTAGGTTGCTGGCGCCACAGTTGTGGAACACTTTGCCTTTGGCGTTACACGGTGCCACTACTCTGCTTACCTTTAGGAAGGGCCTTAAAACCTGGCTTTCTGCCCTTTAGGCTATTTTCCCTGTTTCTTTGTTGCTTTTGATCTGCTTTTATATCACTGTGTTGTGTTATTCTGCTACAGGTTCTCAATAAAAGCGCCGTAACACTCTTTTTGAGTAGTCGTGCGCTATATAAGACAACATATAACATAACATAACATAACATAACATAACATAACATAACATAACATAACAATTGTCTTTTTACTAGGAACCAGTACCTCGTTGTAGCACTTGTCGCTCTACGGGTAGCAGAGCAGTCTAAGGCCTACTCAGGGGAGGTGGTGTGGGCTAACAATCACAATTTACTGGTACGTAACAACAAGTACACTCAATAAATTATTGTCCAAGGGATGTTTTTTCTTTGAAAAGAAAAATACTTATTACAGAAATACTACTAGTACTCTACATGAACAGATTTTAAATGCTCAATAACATGACCAGATCAAAAGGACAACAGTATAAGTTGATCATCATAGAATACTTTTAACTTTGTATCTCAATTGTTTCAGTTAGGTCATCATTTTTTAATATAACATTGGGATCACACACAAGAAAACAGTAGTTTATAACAAACACAGGCAAATGTAAGAATGTGAATTTAGTCTAAAATGTTTAGCTTTTTATAAGCTTATAATGTTGTACTTTAACAATTCATAAAAGACCGGCCTAATACGACATTGTCTATGACGCACTACAATTCTTGTCATACATTGGGCTGTTACAGCACACAAATGCAGCCTTCTGTAACCAGCCAACCACTGCCTGTATTTTTCCTTTTTAGGGCAGGCAGGGAACCCACTACTGCACTGCCTGGCTGTTAATGCTGTCACTCTCCTGCCAGCCTTCCTTCTTCAGCTGGTGTGAGGAACACCGTTTTTTCTCTCCTGTCACGTGAACTGTGGACAGTGAGCTGCTTGCTTGCAGGCCATTCTCACCATCGGGAATGGGGTCTTGGAGCCCCATTGTTCATGTGATGCCATCAAGGAGATGGCGGCCTCCAAGTATCATCCTCTGTGCTTGCAGGGGGCCCCAACCCAGACAAATAAATACATATACATAACAACATGTGAGCCCAGGCACACCTAGGGGGATTTGAGGAAGTATTGCCAGAGTGCTAAGCACTTTTTTTTCTTATTTCCTTTTTCTTTTAAAGGGCAAATCTTTAAAGCAGTATATGTCTGGGTCCATAGGGCATATTCTAGCCATCTCCAGCTTGTTGTTCTCCTGGTGGCCTACCCTAGCAACCAGGAGCATTTTGTGCATGCTCATGGCCTATAAAGAGGCATTTTCATAGGAAGCTGGCTCCCTGTTCTCGGCTCCTAGTAATAATTATCTGTTGATGGGGGAAACTTGCTCAGCCCCTCAGCAACCAATAAGCAAAACACTCTCCACGCCGAATTCCCTAGGCTCCAGTGTCTCCTTGCTTCTCTATTGGCATACAGGTGCTAACAGAGTGAAGGCCAGTCCACAGAAATCCTCTGAAAGTCATCCATAGAACACCGCAGTGTGTTTCCCCCAACTGTTACTAAGTGGGGCATAAGCGGACCAGCGGAAAACACTCATGAGTTCCTTGTGTTCCATTTCAGAGAGGACCTGGCTCAGTATTTTTGACGGGGCATTTCCTATTGGAAAAGGATTATTGGGACAGTAAAGTCCTCTGCATGGTAAAAGGCAAGTACCCATGCCCTGAGTGAACAACTGTACTATTGTCTTGAACTGTAATGCTGTTTATTTTTATCATATTCAAACACGGATCATGCCTGTGCACCATGATGTAGGCCTGTCTGATGGATTGCTTTTTTGTTGGAATGGGGGGCACCCAACTCTCTACCATCCTTATGATGGAATGCTACCAACTTCACCAAGATTTAAGCAGCACAAGCGCAGTAGTGGCAGCATACCGTCTAGTGATTAGGAATAGTGAACATGGCCTTTTTACCCAGAGTCACTGCTGTCTACTTAACTCACCATTTGCCTATGTCAGGTAGATGTGGAGTGCTGCGATGCACAGGAGTAGTGGCTCTGTGCTGAATGTAGGTGTGTCTCAGAAAGGTATGGTAGAGGGAGAGAGCAGTACTGTTTAGTATATGTAGGTTCAGTGCATGTACTGTATGTATGCCTGCAAGGAATACATGACATGAAAGATGTAGTGCTGTGTGTGCGTGCAATTAAATTATGTGCCTGGTTTATATGTGCTTGTGTGAAGTACAATACATGAAGTATGAAGTGATGTGCACTGTGAACATAGTGTGTGTGTGTGCTTGCAGTGTGTGTGTCTGTGTTTGTAATAGTAAAGTTATGATGGGTTGTGGTGCCCACCTAATCGCGCACTGTTCACTTGGTGCTCCGCACCTTATGTTTTTAGGTTTTTATATATACACTGTAAATCAACTCTTTTTCATGTGTCAACAATTCAACATTTAATCATATTTTTCATCATATTTTTTCATTGTCAACATTTCATATAGTTATTCATTATATTCATAACGACATGTATTCAAGCTCAGTCTTTGATTTATAACATTTGAATTCCACTTCATTTCAACATAGTTCAAAAAATCATATCAACAATTTTCACGGTGAAGCCCAATGCATTTCGGCACCATTGTGGCGCCTTCATCAGGGGCAGTTCTGAAAAAGTAAAAATACATGGTGTAAGTGTCTACTCTTACAATCTGAGTGGGGGTTCACTGCTGTTTTTAGTGTGTGGGTTCACATACCTGAGTATTTCTGTTATGTGACGTGTGTGTTCGAGGATTCGCCTCTATCAAACCAAGTCTGGCAAAATGAAACATAAATACTGCTTTAGGCCGCTAATACCTTTATGGCTACAATCTAATCAGTCTCTCATAGGTTAGCTACATACCTCGAAATCTTTGCCGTTGCACTCTGTAACAACAAATGTAAACAACCTTAAATCCTGCTATACTCTCCAAGAGTCTCTAAGTCAATAAAACAAATCCAAAAAATCAAAAAAATCACCACTCCATACCTTATCTTCTCTTTAACTGGCGTCTAAAGGACCGAAATGAAAATAATGATAAGTTACCATAGAGCTAACGGCTAGTTTGGTTATTACGCTACGGCTCAGCTGAATGCCATTTTCGCTCCTACCTGTGAATCCTACTATATCTCCTTGAACAATCACCGTCCCGCAACTACTTTTGTGTCTCCTCCGCTGTGGGGTTACTGGTTATATTAACTCCGCGAACTCCGTGAAAGTTGCGTAGTTGAAAAGTAAAGCTAAAAAACGGACTATACATATTGTCCACGATCAAAAGTGATTCAGAACTGACGCCATCTTCTAATGGTAAAGTTACCCCTCTCAGGAACAATCGTTAACGTTGCCTGATCGATTACCCGGGAAACACAGAATAATAATCAAATGTTCGTGTTTGTCACTTCGTGTGTGTTGTTATTACTATTACCTGTGTACGGGTGACTGCCTACTCCACTCTGACTATGGGTGATGTTTGACAAATGTGTGCGGCCATATTGGAGTGTTTCAGCATCAAGTTGGTTTCATGATTTCTTTCCACTTTTCAGATGTTACAAGCAAAATACAATAGGACCTTGGTAAATGCATTTTTACAATTAATTATATACATTGTAATTTAGCAGTTGATTATATACATTGTAATTTAGCAGTGCTCTTCAAAAGTTCTTATACATTTGTGTTCATATTGTGCATGAATATAGTCTCAGTATATTAATTAGACCTATTAGCTAAAGGTAGCACGCTAAATCATATTTGTCATTAAGGCCTATGGGGACCATGGTATTAAAGTATTTAATCCAAAACAACTCTCGTTGTAGTAATTTCTGATGGTTGTTAATCCCTGGCTTTACATGCACTTGTTCTAGGACTAGAAATCTGAGCTGTGAATGTACACTGAGCACAAGTACGCCTGCAATGGTACAATAAGATGGAGGACCTTGAGTTCACTTTTGGGAAACCCAGGTGTGTCTGGTGCATGAATGAGGAGGAGAGAAATCCCCCAGACATATTTTTGTATTGTTGCCTTCCTGTAAGCTTTGTTGGGACAAACTGGAGGAAGGGACAATTATGTATTATTTCAAAGGGTTGCTCTTTGATTTAGTGATAGATTGCAAAGAAAGGGCCTGGACAAATCTCAGGAAGGAGATAGGGTTGATGTAAGAAAAATAAACAGTAGGTACTGGGGGCCTGGGATTGACCTTTTGATGAACATACCACTATGGCTTACATACAGGTGTGAACTCTGCTCACTCCCATAAAGTGTGTTGTGGGTAAATCAGTTACATAGTCTTACCTGCTGTGACAGACATGCTTTCAAGGAGAAAGGAGGAAAAGATGCAGGTACACTTCAATATAAGCGTGGAAATGAACTAGAAGAAGGGGAGTTTGAGACCATTAACTTTGTCATCTTCCAATGAGCCTGGCGGGCTGTGTGAGAAAAGGAAGCTCTGTAAAACCTCTACCTATGACCAGAATTGGTGGCCAAGGCCTGCTGTTCTCTCTGCCGGATGAGGAGGCTGCACCTATGGAAATCAAGATCACATACCCTAAAGCGTGGAACACCAGTACCTTTCTGCTTGCCAAAACTAGTGTGCCCTATGTGGGAGAGGAGAGCGTTGGAGGGAGCGAGGCCCAATGGGAGCCCCTCCGAGAGGACATCTTGATTGAGGAGAATGTCTGTGCACCAATCAAGTCATTGCTAGAAATGAGCAGTAAACTCTGCTCTGCCGGTAGAGTTTACTGAGTTTTGTCACTCTGCACTCTGCTAGGAATTCAGAGTTTGGCAAAAACTTTGTCATCCTGGCAGCAGGGCGGAGTGTACCGGTGCGTTTAACCCTAGTCTCAGCAAACCCACTGTGGAGGACATACGTGTGGCAACAATAGAGGTTCTTGGGTCCCAACGAACCTCAGCAGTCAAGGGGACTTCATCCCCAACCACTAGTGCATAAGGAGGGCCCTTTCCAGAGTAGTTGAGAAAGTGGGAGGGGCCTCCAACAACGTCTCAGCAATCTTGCTGTGGGGGACTTATTTGTGGCAACAATAGGAGTTCTTGGCCTCCAAAGACCCTCAGCAGCCATAGGGACTTCATTCCTCAATCAGTAATGCACTAGGAGGCCCCTTTTCAGATTGGTTTAGAAAAGGAGCTGGCCACCAAGGAAATCTCACAATTCTCAGTGGGGGGACTTATTTGTGGCACAGATAGGGGTTTTTGGTCCCCAGCAACCCTCCGCAGTCAGGGGGACTTCATCATCCACCTAGCAGTATGCCAGGAGGCCCATTTGCAGAATGGTTGAGAAAGGGGGTGGGGCCTCTAATGATGTCTCAGCAATCCCATTGGGGTGTACTTACTTGTGGCAACAATAGGCCTTCTTGGCCTCTAACGGCCCACAGTAACCAAGGGGACTTCATCTACCAACTATTAGTGCACCACGAGTTCACTTCGCAGAGTGGTTGAGAATTAGGGCAGGGCCTCCAAAGACATCTTGGCACGCCCGCTGTGGGGGACACACTTGTGGCAACAATAGAGGTTTTTGGTACCCAAAGACCCTCAGGAGCCAAGAGGACTTCATCCCCCAACCAGTAGTGCGACAGGACATCCCTTTGCACAGTGGATTAGAAAGAGGATGGGGCCTACAATGGCTTCCCAGCAATCCATCTGCTAGGAACTTGCTTGTGGTAACATTTGGGGATTTTGGTCCCCAATCACCCTCAGCAGCCAATAGGACTTCATTCGCCAAGCAGAAGTGTGCCAGGAAGTCCCTATGCAGAGTGGATGTGAAAGGGGGTGGGCCTCCGATAATGTCTCCTCAATTTGGCTGTGGGGGACTCTCTTGTGGCAATAATAGGGGTTCTTGGTTCCAAAAGACCCTAAACAGCCAAGGGGACTTCATCCCCCAATCAGTAGTGCACCAGGACATACCCTTGCAAAGTGGATTAGAAAAAGAGCGGGCCTCTAAAGGCATCCCACCAATCTATCTTCTGGGAACTTACTTGTGATAACATTTGGGTTTTTGGTCCCCAACGACCCTCAGCAGCCAATGGGACTTCATTCCCCAAACAGCAGTGTGCCAGGAAGTCCCTTTGCAGAGTGGTTGAGAAAGGGGGCGGGCCTCCAATGACATCTCAGCAATCCTGCTGTGGGGGACTTACTTGTGGCAACAATAGGGGTTCTTGCCCCAATGATTCTAAGCAGCCAAAAAGACTTCATCCCTGTCATGGCCATGGGCTTCGGCTCTAGGGGCACTATTAACTCAACTGGTAGTAGCTCTGGTAGTCGCTCTGATCAGCGTTGTGTTCTCGTGAACAGGCTTTGCGGCAAGATGCATTGCGCCTCCTTTACAGCGCGTTACTGGTGGTATTGTAATCACCATTCATGCAACTGACTGGCAGCAGTGTGATCATCAATCTTGCAGTTTGTTGTTACATTATACTGTTATCCCACAGGTGCTAAATTAGTGGGTATTATACTATATTGTGTATATTATACCCCTGAATTTCAATATTCTCTACGATTATTGCATGCCCATGTCTTTTCCACAGGTAGCCTCATTATGGCCATGCCTCCAACAACGTCTCCAAAGTGTCAGCCATCTTGGGTGGGGCTCTTCTATAAAAAGGAGCCACCGTTTGGTTGCTTGTTATTCTCTCGTCGGCCCTGGGATCGGATACGGATGGAAATTTGGCCTTTTCTGCAGCTTCATAGACTGGATTGAAGATCATCTATGTTGCATCCAGTTACAGTGAGGATAATTTGATCCAGGTGGGAAATCCTTACGCTCAGCAGTTATTGGGTAAGAGCGCTCATTTCTCTTAATTGTTCTTGAGGTCCTGATCAAACATTTTGTTACGGATAATTTTTGGATAATTTTTAGACATTTGTGAACCTAATTAAAACTTCTTTACAAGTGACTTTTGACACATTCTTATAATGAATGACATTGGTATCAAGAACAATTCTGCAAAAGACAAAGACAAACTATGAAAGCATAAAGTTGCGTGGCATGTCCCGCACCACACAATTACATTTTAAGTAAGGTTCAGTAAAGGCAATCATAATGAGTTATCCTTCGTATTTCTTGCTCCACAGCTATACAGGGAAGCTGTGCGCCATAATGAACAAAGAGGTTAAGCTATGGTAGGTCTAGTAATATGTTGATTAATTGTTAACAAATATGTACACACCAATACAGGAATCTAATCATTAATATCCTAAATGTTTTGTCTTATAGCTCTCTCTTTCCCTTCATGCTAATTATAAGGCAAGCTACAGGTGAGTATATATTTATTTGGTAAAAGTGATTTATGAGACATAACCTGGAAGTAGCTAGTCTAACTCAAAGTTTTGATTTCATTTCAGATCCCCTTCCCTGCTGTTCCTTTTCCCAACACCCTTTCCCCCACCTGGCCACTCTAACAGTCTGTGTCAAAACGACAATCAGATTTGGAGCTGCCTGGAGTCGGACCCTTCTAGCACCTTGCAAGCTCTGAGTAGTCCTTGACAATCCCCCAACCAGTAGTGCAACAGGAAGCCCCTTTGCACAGTGTTTGAGAAAGAGGGTGGGCATCTGACAATGTCTAATCAATCCTGCTGTGGGGGTATTACTTGTGGCCCTCAACAACTCTCAGCAGCCATGGGGACTTCATACCCCAACAAGTAGTGCCCCAGGAGGCTCCTTTGCAGAGTCGATGAGAAGGAGGGTGGGGCCTCTGATAACATCTCAGCGGTCCCACTGTGGGGGACTTAGTATGGCAACAATAGAGATTCTGCCCCCTAACAACCCCCAACCAGTAGTGCACCAGGAGGTCCTCTATATAGTGACGGAGAAAAGGGGTGGGGTATCCAACGATGTCTCAGGAGTCCTGCTGTGGAGGACTTACTCATGGCTACAGTAGGGGTTCTTGGCCAACAACGACTTTAAGCAGCCAATGGAATTGTATTAGGGGTGGCCAAGCAATACTCTGCCCGCTCAAGGAACTCAGCGGAATTTGGGATCGTTTTTGGCAATTCTTCAGAATTCCGCAGAGTGAATCTCCATGAGCGCAGCCCAGGCCTAGTCGTTGTCTGTGTAGAGGAATTTTCTGGTGACCCCTGTTTGCCAGGAGAGAGCCAGAATGATCTAACCCATCTGAGGAGAGCAGTATGGGAAGTACCAGGATTTCACTGCCTCGCTTCAGTGACCCTTTATGCCAGATCGATTGATTTTTCACACTTTGAGTTATGAGTTAGGTTTACTTACTTGTATCTACAGTCCTCTCCCCCAGAAGGAGCCTTTGACTGCTTGTCCACAACTATCACAGAAAGTCAAGTGCAAAACAGGTACTTGGCCAGCTGCTCATTATCTATTGCATGTTGGGCATTAGGACATCAGGAAAAAAAAGCTCCAACCACCATGGTTGGGATAAGTAGTCCCTGCGTGCCCAGTGGCCCTCAGAAAAGGGTTCTGACAATCGGCACCAATCAGTGGGGAGCCTAATATTTAGGAGCCACAGAGGTGGCATTGTATATTTTAAAACTGCACCCATAGTGCAATTAGTCAAGTTCATTTTTCTTCTGCTCACAAAGGTGATGCGTGCAGGCAATAGAGGACAGAACATCATATCCACAGATCAGATGAAGGATTTATGTAGGGGCACAGGGTGCAGGATTCCCTGGGGGAGTGACATAGAGGTCCCTGCTAATTTTCCTAAGGGAACAGCCTGAGATACTGGGTGAAAGAGATAGTGTAGGAACCCAGGAGAAGAGTGCTGTGGATCCAGGCTCTTGGATCCACTTAGCACTGATATATCCCAGACACACACTGAGTGTATCCCCAAATACATTTTTCAGTGTATCACCAAGAAACTTCCCATCTTTAGAGTCAAGAATATCTTAGGGTATACATCACCATCAATTTCTAGGGTACCACTGTCGCCATGTAAAACTATTTCATTTTGCGCATCTCTAATTGTGATTGTTTGTGACTCACAATTAGAAACTTACAAAATGAAGTGTACTAATGTGTCTCAGACACATTAGCGATACCCAGTGGGGTCACAATGGGCCTGCATCATCAGTATTCATAAGACAAGTGGTATTTTACAACCCAATGGGAATGGGTAATAACACATGGATGGTGGCCTGCTGGGTCTTTTGAAAAAGGGGGACCCCTACGAATCAATAATATATCTTGCTAGCTGTAGGGCACAATATCTAAATGGGTAAACAACAAGCTAGCCTCAAGATCCACAACATACATTTACAATGAAAAAAGCCAAGCCTTAATTCATACAAAAACAGTGCATTTTAGACTTGTTTACACATCAATTTACTACAGACAGTTGTTTTTGATATGAAAATATATATCTTTATTCTTTTATCTTTCCTTTATATTTTCATTGCATATAGCAAATAGCATATATATCAAAACAAAACCCTTTCAGGCATGGAGTGACACATACATTATGCAAAAAAGAAGGAGAGAACTATGGGTAGTTCTCTAGGTTAGGTGAAAGCAGCTCCTGTTAGAGCACTCGCAACACCAGTGCCACTCTACATCTGCTCACCTCAAATGTCTGATTTTCTATCAAAGTCTTTAGGCATAGGATTAGCAAAGTGCCATCCACGGAGATAAAAAAGGACAAAGGGGCAGATTTACAAGGCCCATGCGCTACTTTTGCCTCAAGGGGCTTGTAAATCTGCCCCAAAGTCTTTTGCCATTTCTACAGCAAAGTCTTTAAGCACAGGACTAGCCATGTAGAAATGGCAAAAGACTTTGTCCTTTTCTATCTCCGCATGGATGGCACTTTGCTAATCCTATGCCTAAAGGCTTTGAGTTCTCTCCTTCTTTTTTGTACATATATATATATATATATATATATATATATATATATATATATATATATATATATATATATATATATATATATATATATATATAATATATATATGTCCAGGATATCACGTCTTGCTCCCTTCACTCAGGCTTTCCCCCCGAACAAGGAGACGCAGACACGGACCATTTCGTGCAAGTATTTATTCAGCTCAAGTTAGCGTATGATGTTTCGGCTCTCAGCGAGCCTTGTTCACATGACAGTGTTACACATACTGCTCAGTCTATTTAAAGAGCCCGAGATTGTTTCAAACCACATCACTTGTCAGGGCTGAAAAAATGTGTGTAGAAAGGGAAGACATACTCGGGGAAAATATCAGACGCTTCCTGTGGTCTTCATAAAACCTTTCACTTCATATATCTACATGTTTTTATCACAGTAAATTTCCGTAAAATACTCTTAATCCATTGTGCATTTGATCTGTTGGGGAAGTATTAATACCATTTATAACAATTCGTCATTAGTAAATTACCTTTTGTAAAATCAGGGTAAAATACATGTATAATACAGATGAACAGGGTAACCAGGTTACAGTACTAGGCAATGTAATATGGTGCAAGTGCATTTTAATAACTGTGCAAATTACGCAAAAACAGTACTGTTCAAAATTATAGGGTCTTGACTTCCCAATAATTTTGTGCAAAATGCAAAAATGTGCTAATATTAGCAAAATAGTGCAAAAATGCTTTGTAAAACCAGACATACCCTTTTGTTTTCTCATTGTACCTGTAATAAATAATGTTAAAATCATTATTTATCCATACGTTGTACAACTAAATCTCTGTGTTGTATACTGTAAGACTTCCCCTGTTAGCACCTTTGTTCAGAATATTATGGTCCATATGGCGTTATATCCCCCCTTTCCCATCTCCCCTATAGTACTCAAACAAACAAATTAAAATAATATGTGCCTGGCAAATAGTATTTATATGTAAATATCGACTATTGGGAAATTAGGATCCTCCAAGTCTAATTAACTATGTTATGCCCCTAAAGTGTGTTATAAAACTAAATCAAATAGTAGCGATTGCAACATTGTATTTCAGAGAATGCTACAAAGATATCATCAAATTTTTCAATTCATTTCTATCTAGGTGTATCTATTGATGGCAGTCCAACAAACTTTCCCCCCTCTCCGGAATGAAGATAAAGGTGAAAATACATGAATAAGATCATAAGTACACAGCTGTTAATTACAGTGCCTGTATATCCCCCTATACAGATCATCATACATATATATATACATATATATATATATATATATATATATATATATATATATATATATATATATATATATATATATATATATATATATATATATATATATATATATATATATATATATATATAATGAAAAGAGCACAGGTGCACCATAAATTGAGGTATCCAAATACAACACAATAATTGTAAAGGCAAAAATAGTAACGTCCAGAGGTCTGATTTCTTTGATTGGTTTATTTGTCAATAGAAGAAAAACGAACAGCCGACGCGTTTCGTCCTGGAAAGGACTTCTTCAGGGCAAGCATAGGAGATAAATTTGTTGTGCAGTGTACATGGTCCTATATTGGAGACCAAACAGTCGGAATGGATTTCACTGTCTATGAGAAAAATTATAAGTGTCAAAACTACTGAAGATCTGAAGTATTGCGATCCTCCAGGAGGAAATATAACTAGCGGTCAACAGTATAGGCGCTATACGGACTGAGGAGACAAGACATCTGGGCTCGGATTCTTGAAAACCATTCTCACGAAATATGTCGGAGAAATAAGGAATCTTCTTGCTGTTGACCGCTAGTTATATTTCAAGGTCCAGTTGGAGACTTTCAGAACTAGGGTGCACACCCCTGAGATTGGTGCATCTTTTCTAATGATCAGCTTACGATTGGATCTACATTTTCCTTATCGTATGCATAATAGCTTTATTTAGCTTATCGTTTAGCCCAGTTAGATGTCCATCCTGGAGGATCGCAATACTTCAGATCTTCAGTAGTTTTGACACTTATAATTTTTCTCATAGACAGTGAAATCCATTCCGACTGTTTGGTCTCCAATATAGGACCATGCACACTGCACAACAAATTTATCTCCTATGCTTGCCCTGAAGAAGTCCTTTCCAGGACGAAACGCGTCGGCTGTTCGTTTTTCTTCTATTGACAAATAAACCAATCAAAGAAATCAGACCTCTGGACGTTACTATTTTTGCCTTCACAATTATTGTGTTGTATTTGGATACCTCAATTTATGGTGCACCTGTGCTTTTTTCATTATATGTTTAAGTTCTGTATAGGACTGTCATTGTGATGGTGGGTGCTCCAACGGTGTGCACATAATCTCTCTTTCAATCTCACACATTGGAAGGGTCTTAATACAATAGAGAGAATATTTGATCAGGTGCTTGTTTATGAAGTTTCCACCATCTGCCATGTTTTAGCATATATATATATATAGTCGCTCTGCCGGATCTGCCCGACGCGTTTCGAAGCTCCATCTGCTTCTCTTCAGGAGCTTTAACGGAAGCGGTGTGCGCAACCGCTGACACACTTCTCCAATTTTCAAATGACACACCCGCCGATGGGAGGCTCCGATGAGACTGTGCATTATGGGAAGTGTGGTGCGGAAAGCACACAATCAAGTCCTGTATGGACCCCACAAGTGGGCCCGTCCTCCATCCCATGTACGGCTGCTGTTTCACTTCCGTGACCCCCAAGGGTAACGGGGTGGTGCATACTTCGCGGCTGGACTGCCGCGTGTAAATTGTCGCTCCAGGTTGTCCATCTCTTGAGTAGCACATGAGCAGCAGCTTAATTTATGTGTAGGTGAGGACAGGGATCTGCTTGTAGATGCCGCTCCATAATGGATCTGCCCGACGCGTTTCGAAGCTCCATCTGCTTCTCTTCAGGGGCTTTAACGGAAGCGGTGTGCGCACCCGCTGACACACTTCTCCAATTTCCATATGACACACCCGCCGATGGGAGGCTCCGATGAGACTGTGCATTATGGGAAGTGTGGTGCGGAAAGCACACAATCAAGTCCTGTATGGACCCCACAAGTGGGCCCGTCCTCGATCCCATGTACGGCTGCTTTTTCACTTCCGTGACCCCCAAGGGTAACGGGGTGGTGCATACTCCGCGGCTGGACTGCCGCGTGTAAATTGTCGCTCCAGGTTGTCCACCTCTTGAGTAGCACACCAGCAGCAGCTTAATTTATGTGTAGGTGAGGACGGGGATCCGCTTGTAGATGCCGCTCCGTAATGGATCTGCCCGACGCGTTTCAAAAATCCATCTGCTTCTCTTCAGGGGCTTTAACGGAAGCGGTGTGCGCACCCGCTGACACACTTCTCCAATTTCCATATGACACACCCGCAGATGGGAGGCTCTGATGAGACTTTGCATTATTGGAAGTGTGGTGCGGAAAGCACACAATCAAGTCCTGTATGGACCCCACAAGTCTGCCCGTCCTCGATCCCATGTACGGCTGCTGTTTCACTTCCTTGACCCCCAAGGGTAGCGGGGTGGTGCATACTCCGTGGCTGGACTGCCGCGTGTAAATTGTCGCTCCAGGTTGTCCACCTCTTGAGTAGCACACGAGCAGCAGATTAATTTATGTGTAGGTGAGGACGGGGATCTGTTGTAGATGCCGCTCCGTAATGGATCTGCCCAACGCGTTTCGAAGCTCCACCTGCTACTCTTCAGGGGCTTTAACGGAAGCGGTGTGCGCACCCGCTGACACACTTTTCCAATTTCCATATGACACACCCGCCGATGGGAGGCTCCGATGAGACTGCGCATTATGGGAAGTGTGGTGCGGAAAGCACACAATCAAGTCCTGTATGGACCCCACAAGTGGACCCGTCCTCGATCCCATGTACGGCTGCTGTTTCACTTCCGTGACCCCCAAGGGTAACGGGGTGGTGCATACTCCGCGGCTGGACTGCCGCGTGTAAACTGTCGCTCCAGGTTGTCCACCTCTTGAGTAGCACACCAGCAGCAGCTTAATTTATATGTAGGTGAGGACGGGGATCCGCTTGTAGATGCCGCTCTGTAATGGATCTGCCCGACGCGTTTCAAAGCTCCATCTGCTTCTCTTCAGGGGCTTTAACGGAAGCGGTGTGCGCACCCGCTGACACACTTCTCCAATTTCCATATGATACACCCGCCGATGGGAGGCTCCGATGAGACTGTGCATTATTGGAAGTGTGGTGAGGAAAGCACACAATCAAGTCCTGTATGGACCCCACAAGTCGGCCCGTCCTCGATCCCATGTACGGCTGCTGTTTCACTTCCTTGACCCCCAAGGGTAGCGGGGTGGTGCATACTCCGCGGCTGGACTGCCGCGTGTAAATTGTCGCTCCAGGTTGTTCACCTCTTGAGTAGCACATGAGCAGCAGCTTAATTTATGTGTACGTGAGGACGGGGATCTGCTTGTAGATGCCGCTCCGTAATGGATCTGCCCAACGCGTTTCGAAGCTCCACCTGCTTCTTTTCAGGGGCTTTAATGGAAGCGGTGTGCGCACCCCCTGACACACTTCTCCAATTTTCATATGACACACCCGCCGATGGGAGGCTCCGATGAGACTGTGCATTATGGGAAGGGTGGAGCGGAAAGCACACAATCAAGTCCAGTATGGAGCTCAAAAGTGGGCCCGTCCTCGATCCCATGTACGGCTGCTGTTTTACTTCCGTGACCCCCAAGTGTAACGGGGTGGTGCATACTCCGCGGCTGGACTACCGTGTATAAATTGTCGCTCCAGGTTGTCCACCTCTTGAGTAGCACACGAGCAGCAGCTTAATTTATGTGTAGGTGAGGACGGGGATCTGCTTGTAGATGCCGCTCTGTAATGGATCTGCCTGACGCGTTTCGAAGCTCCATTTGCTTCTCTTCAGGGGCTTTAACTGAAGCGGTGTGCGCACCCGCTGACACACTTCTCCAATTTCCATATGACACACCCGCTGATGGGAGGCTCGGATGGGACTGTGCATTATGCGAAGTGTGATGCGGAAAGCACTCAATCAAGTCCTGTATTGACCCCACAAGTGGGCCCGTCCTCGATCCCATGTACGACTGCTGTTTCTTTTCCGTGACCCCCAAGGGTAACGGGGTGGTGCATACTCCACGGCTGGACTGCCGCGTGTAAATTGTCGCTCCAGGTTGTCCACCTCTTGAGTAGCACACGAGCAGCAGCTTAATTTATGTGAAGGTGAGGACGGGGATCCGCTTGTAGATGCCGCTCCGTAATGGATCTGCTTGACGCGTTTCGAAGCTCCATCTGCTTCTCTTCACGGGCTTTAACGAAGCGGTGTGCGCACCCGCTGACACACTTCCCCAATTTCCATATGACACACCCGCCGATGGGAGGCTCAGATAAGACTGTGATTTATGGGAAGTGTGGTGCGGAAAGCACACAATCAAGTCCTGTATGGACCCCACAAGTGGGCCCGTCCTCGATCCCATGTATGGCTGCTGTTTCACTTCCGTGACCCCCAAGGGTAACGGGGTGGTGCATACTTCGTGGCTGGACTGCCACGTGTAAATTGTCGCTCCAGGTTGTTCACCTCTTGTGTAGCACACCAGCAGCAGCTTAATTTATGTGTAGGTGAGGACGGGGATCTGCTTGTAGATGCCGCTCCGTAATGGATCTGCCCGACGCGTTTCGAAGCTCCATCTGCTTCTCTTCAGGGGCTTTAACGAAAGCGGTGTGCGCACCCGCTGACACACTTCTCCAATTTCCATATGACACACCCGCCGATGGGAGGCTCCGATGAGACTGTGCATTATGGGAAGTGTGGTGCGGAAAGCACACAATCAAGTCCTGTATGGACCCCACAAGTGGGCCCGTCCTCGATCCCATGTATGGCTGCTGTTTCACTTCCGTGACCCCCAAGGGTAACGGGGTGGTGATTACTCCGCGGCTGGACTGCGGCGTGTAAATTGTCGCTCCAGGTTGTCCACCTCTTGAGTAGCACACGAGCAGCAGCTTAATTTATGTGTAGGTGAGGACGGGGATCCGCTTGTAGATGCCGCTCCGTAATGGATCTGCCCGACGCGTTTCAAAGCTCCATCTGCTTCTCTTCAGGGTCTTTAACGGAAGCGGTGTGCGCACCCGCTGACATACTTCTCCAATTTCCATATGACACACCCGCCGATGGGAGGCGCCGATGAGACTGTGCATTATGGGAAGTGTGGTGCGGAAAGCACACAATCAAGTCCTGTATGGACCCCACAAGTGGGCCCGTCCTCGATCCCATGTACGGCTGCTGTTTTACTTCCGTGACCCCAAAGGGTAACGGGGTGGTGCATACTCCGCGGCTGGACTGCCGTGGGTAAATTGTCGCTCCAGGTTGTCCACCTCTTGAGTAGCACACCAGCTGCAGCTTAATTTATGTGTAGGTGAGGACGGGGATCCGGTTGTAGATGCCGCTCCGTAATGGATCTGCCCGACGCGTTTCGATTACAATTTAATGAACGTGTGATCAAGACACATCCAGTGTCGAAACGCGTAATGTTTTCTGAGAAATAAAACAACTTGTGCAATTATACTACTGAGTGTGCGTTATGCTTGCAAGCACATTGAGGATTAAAAAAAAAAAATATATATATATATATATATATATATATATATATATATATATATATATATATATATATATATATATATATAATTGATTACAATTTACAGTACTTTGATTTAAAATGTATATAAATTCATTTAATTATACAATATTATGCTGAACATTCTCAATTCTAAAACCTGTGCTCTAATAATAAATAACAGTGTATACAATCCCTATAAAACCGTGTAAAATATGAGTAAAAACATTGTATATAAAGAATTTTTATCTAATGATATTCTGTCCAAGTAGGGGGCTATTTATGCAACAAGTTGGTTTAAGATTTTTAGAGACAAGTATAAAGGTCCTCAGTAATGTTAAGGCTTCCAGGCTTTTTAGTATCTAAGTCTAAAATATATCTAGTTTCAAGCCTTCAGAGTGCCTTTTCCCTATCCCCTCTTCTCTCTGTACGATGGGATGGCATCAATTAAAAAATATTGACGTTCTTTGGGGTCCGAGTTGTGTTTCTCCCCAAAGTGTCTCGCTACAGGGTACGTTGTATCTTTGTTTTTGATGGCTCTGATGTGTTGTAGTATACGCTTGTTTCCCTGTAATATGGTACTCCCTACATATTTTAGGGCACAGGGGCATTGCAAGACATATACCACATAATCCGATTTACAGGTTAAGGCTTCGGCTATAGGTTTTTCTGCTGCAGAGAGGGGGGTTATATAGGACGATTTATTGACCTAGTGCTGACATGCCTTGCATGTTTTGCAGCAGAAGAAACCGTTCCTTTGTGATAGCCAGGTGTTCTTAGGCTGCACAAAAGGATCAATATTGACCAGGACATCTCCCATTGAGGTCGCTCTAGTATAGATACCTGTTTCGGTAGAGTATGGCCAATAACTGGATCATCTAGATTTAAAGGCCAGTTTTTTCTGTTGATCTTTTTTAATTGCTTGTCCTGTTGACTATATTTGAGGATGAATCTGAAAGTGGAGGCTTTTGAAGGTAGTTCTAGTATTGTCAAGTTCTCCTATGAGATCTTCCCTTCCCTGTTCTCTACTTTTTTTGATGGCCTGGTCAATGCATTTGTTAGAATACCCTCTGGCTTTAAATCTGGTGGCACATGCATGTTGTGCCTTCCGAAGTTCATTCTCCTGGCCACAAATCCTTCTTAGACGTAGCATCTTCCCATATGGGATGCTTTGTATAAGAGGTTGAGGGTGATAGCTGCTGGATTGCAATATTGAATTGCCAGCTGTTGATTTTCTATGCAGCTTGCTTTCTTTTTTACCTGCCTTTATGTAAATATCTATGTCCAAAAAGTTAATGGAGGTTGAACTGATATTTGATGTGAAGTGCAGATTGAGGTCATTTGTGTTTAACTCTGTGATGAAGTGTTTAGCTTCCTCAACATTGCCCTGCCAAATCAAAAACAAATCGTCAATAAAGTGTAACCAGCATTAGATGTTAGTCACAACAGTTGCAGTGTGCTGCTTCATGAGTACCAGCTCCTCCCACCAGCCCATATGCAAGCTGTATATTTTTTTGTATTACTTTTTTGTACATATAAACAACAAGACAATTACATTACACAATCCAATATTATACACGGTTAAAAACCTAAAGGCGGGGTTAATGAAGAATATAAAGGTTGCCGGTCGTTGTAAAGAGAAGAAAAACACGATGCCGTTTTCGGCGTTAAGGCCTTCATCAGGTAAACCCGTCTCAACTTTTTTTCTATTATTCTATTATTCTCTTTTTACCTCAAATTCTGGAAGATGGCCGCAGTATAACTGAACCTTCTCCGTGGTGGTTATTCATTAGGCAATTCATTTTATCTGGTTAATTGTAGTCTGGTCATTTTAAGCTGCATGGTAGTTCTATATATTTCTCATGCATGTAATTTAAAAGTTGTTAATCAATCTGATTATTGACATCCTGTGATAACCAAGGGAGTCATGAAGAAAGAGATTCAAAGACTGTAGATCAGATGTGTGAACCCAATAAGATTTCAGACCATCTTGTCATAGATAATATTCCAGATGTATCGATTTATGTGTAATAGTGATCGCGCAATGCCACATGTCCTCTCAGGGGCAGCTTAACAACATGTCTGTGTTTGCTTTTAAATTAAACAACTTTTATTTTTGAAATGTAAACCATTCTTTTTAAAGGAAAACAGGATGCATTTCGAAAAGAAAAATGAAACGTTTCTGTTAAATTTTTTTAAGAGTAGGCAGTGGTCTGTAAGACTGCATTCCTGTAGCAAAACAATCATTCATTCTCCTGCGACTTGATATTAGGAAGGGTCGCCCATGGCACACCACTTCCTAATAGCAACATGCAAACCCTATTTTGTGAGTCGGTAACAGGTTAC
>NW_028254624.1:0-159814 GCF_964263255.1 Lissotriton vulgaris
AATGGCCAATTACTCACTCTGAGTTCTCAAAAAGGGTTTCTTCACCCCGGGAAGTTAATTAAATACCATTTGGAGGCATTTAATGTTCGAGCAAAAACAGCTGATTTTCGACAAAAGAGATAACACCCCCCCATTACGTCATGCTTCAGAAATGTGGAAAATGGTCCGTTTTCAAATGTTTTATTTTTGAACGTCAGTTCACATTTGTAGGTGGATCATCAGTGTTAGAGCTAAAATTAGCATGTTTAAAGTGATGTTCATGCTTCCAGGGGCTCGGGAAGTGAATTAAATACTATTTGGAGGCATTTAATGTGTGAGCAAAAACGGCTGATTTTCGACAAAAGAGATAACACCCCCCCATTACGTCATGCTTCAGAAATGTGGAAAATGGTCCGTTTTCAAATGTTTTATTTTTGAACGTCAGTTCACATTTGTAGGTGGATCATCAGTGTTAGAGCTAAAATTATCATGTTTAAAGTGATTTTCATGCTTCCAGGGGCCCTAAACACAAGATTTATGGAATGGTTAAAAGTGCATGAAAATGGCCAATTTACTCACTCTGAGTTCTCAAAAAGGGTTTCTTCACCCCGGGAAGTTAATTAAATACCATTTGGAGGCATTTAATGTTCGAGCAAAAACGGCTGATTTTCGACAAAAGAGATAACACCCCCCCATTACGTCATGCTTCAGAAATGTGGAAAATGGTCCGTTTTCAAATGTTTTATTTTTGAACGTCAGTTCACATTTGTAGGTGGATCATCAGTGTTAGAGCTAAAATTAGCATGTTTAAAGTGATTTTCATGCTTCCAGGGGCCCTAAACACAAGATTTATGGAATGGTTAAAAGTGCATGAAAATGGCCAATTTACTCACTCTGAGTTTTCAAAAAGGGTTTCTTCACCCCGGGAAGTTAATTAAATACCATTTGGAGGCATTTAATGTTCGAGCAAAAACGGCTGATTTTCGACAAAAGATATAACACCCCCCCCATTACGTCATGCTTCAGAAATGTGGAAAATGGTCCGTTTTCAAATGTTTTATTTTTGAACGTCAGTTCACATTTGTAGGTGGATCATCAGTGTAAGAGCTAAAATTAGCATGTTTAAAGTGATTTTCATGCTTCCAGGGGCCCTAAACACAAGATTTATGGAATGGTTAAAAGTGCATGAAAATGGCCAATTTACTCACTCTGAGTTCTCAAAAAGGGTTTCTTCACCCCAGGAAGTTAATTAAATACCATTTGGAGGCATTTAATGTTCGAGCAAAAACGGCTGAGTTTCGACAAAAGAGATAACACCCCCCCATTACGTCATGCTTCAGAAATGTGGAAAATGGTCCGTTTTCAAATGTTTTATTTTTGAACGTCAGTTCACATTTGTAGGTGGATCATCAGTGTTAGAGCTAAAATTAGCATGTTTAAAGTGATTTTCATGCTTCCAGGGGCTCGGGAAGTTAATTAAATACCATTTGGAGGCATTTAATGTTCGAGCAAAAACGGCTGGTTTTCGACAAAAGAGATAACACCCCCCCATTACGTCATGCTTCAGAAATGTGGAAAATGGTCCGTTTTCAAATGTTTTATTTTTGAACGTCAGTTCACATTTGTAGGTGGATCATCAGTGTTAGAGCTAAAATTAGCATGTTTAAAGTGATTTTCATGCTTCCAGGGGCCCGTAACACAAGATTTATGGAATGGTTAAAAGTGCATGAAAATGGCCAATTTACTCACTCTGAGTTCTCAAAAAGGGTTTCTTCACCCCGGGAAGTTAATTAAATACCATTTGGAGGCATTTAATGTTCGAGCAAAAACGGCTGATTTTCGACAAAAGAGATAACACCCCCCCATTACGTCATGCTTCAGAAATGTGGAAAATGGTCCGTTTTCAAATGTTTTATTTTTGAACGTCAGTTCACATTTGTAGGTGGATCATCAGTGTTAGAGCTAAAATTAGCATGTTTAAAGTGATTTTCATGCTTCCAGGGGCCCTAAACACAAGATTTATGGAATGGTTAAAAGTGCATGAAAATGGCCAATTTACTCACTCTGAGTTCTCAAAAAGGGTTTCTTCACCCCGGGAAGTTAATTAAATACCATTTGGAGGCATTTAATGTTCGAGCAAAAACTGCAGATTTTCGACAAAAGAAATAACACCCCCCCATTACGTCATGCTTCAGAAATGTGGAAAATGGTCCGTTTTCAAATGTTTTATTTTTGAACGTCAGTTCACATTTGTAGGTGGATCATCAGTGTTAGAGCTAAAATTAGCATGTTTAAAGTGATTTTCATGCTTCCAGGGGCTCGGAAAGTTAAATGAATACCATTTGGAGGCATTTAATGTTCGAGCAAAAACGGCTGATTTTCAACAAAAGAGATAACACCCCCCCATTATGTCATGCTTCAGAAATGTGGAAAATGGTCCGTTTTCAAATGTTTTATTTCTGAACGTCAGTTCACATTTGTAGGTGGATCATCAGTGTTAGAGCTCAAATTAGCATGTTTAAAGTGATTTTCATGCTTCCAGGGGCTCGGGAAGTGAATTAAATACTATTTGGAGGCATTTAATGTTCGAGCAAAAACGGCTGATTTTCGACAAAAGAGATAACACCCCCCCATTAAGTCATGCTTCAGAAATGTGGAAAATGGTCCGTTTTCAAATGTTTTATTTTTGAACGTCAGTTCACATTTGTAGGTGGATCATCAGTGTTAGAGCTAAAATTAGCATGTTTAAAGTGATTTTCATGCTTCCAGGGGCTCGGGAAGTTAAATAAATACCATTTGGAGGCATTTAATGTTCGAGCAAAAATGGCTGATTTTCGACAAAAGAGATAACACCCCCTCATTACGTCATGCTTCAGAAATGTGGAAAATGGTCCGTTTTCAAATGTTTTATTTTTGAACGTCAGTTCACATTTGTAGGTGGATCATCAGTGTTAGAGCTAAAATTAGCATGTTTAAAGTGATTTTCATGCTTCCAGGGGCTCGGGAAGTTAATTAAATACCAATTGGAGGCATTTAATGTTCGAGCAAAAACGGCTGGTTTTCGACAAAAGAGATAACACCCCCCCATTACGTCATGCTTCAGAAATGTGGAAAATGGTCCGTTTTCAAATGTTTTATTTTTGAACGTCAGTTCACATTTGTAGGTGGATCATCAGTGTTAGAGCTAAAATTAGCATGTTTAAAGTGATTTTCATGCTTCCAGGGGCTCGGGAAGTTAATTAAATACCATTTGGAGGCATTTAATGTTCGAGCAAAAACGGCTGGTTTTCGACAAAAGAGATAACACCCCCCATTACGTCATGCTTAAGAAATGTGGAAAATGGTCCGTTTTCAAATGTTTTATTTTTGAACGTCAGTTCACATTTGTAGGTGGATCATCAGTGTTAGAGCTAAAATTAGCATGTTTAAAGTGATTTTCATGCTTCCAGGGGCTCGGGAAGTTAATTAAATACCATTTGGAGGCATTTAATGTTCGAGCAAAAACGGCTGGTTTTCGACAAAAGAGATAACACCCCCCCATTACGTCATGCTTCAGAAATGTGGAAAATGGTCCGTTTTCAAATGTTTTATTTTTGAACGTCAGTTCACATTTGTAGGTGGATCATCAGTGTTAGAGCTAACATTGGCATGTTTAAAGTGATTTTCATGCTTCCAGGGGTCCTAAACACAAGATTTATGGAATGGTTAAAAGTGCATGAAAATGGCCAATTTACTCACTCTGAGTTCTCAAAAAGGGTTTCTTCACCCGGGGAAGTTAATTAAATACCATTTGGAGGCATTTAATGTTCGAGCAAAAACGGCTGATTTTCGACAAAAGAGGTAACACCCCCCCATTATGTCATGCTTCAGAAATGTGGAAAATGGTCCGTTTTCAAATGTTTTATTTCTGAACGTCAGTTCACATTTGTAGGTGGATCATCAGTGTTAGAGCTCAAATTAGCATGTTTAAAGTGATTTTCATGCTTCCAGGGGCTCGGGAAGTGAATTAAATACTATTTGGAGGCATTTAATGTTCAAGCAAAAACGGCTGATTTTCGACAAAAGAGATAACACCCCCCCATTACGTCATGCTTCAGAAATGTGGAAAATGGTCCGTTTTCAAATGTTTTATTTTTGAACGTCAGTTCACATTTGTAGGTGGATCATCAGTGTTAGAGCTAAAATTAGCATGTTTAAAGTGATTTTCATGCTTCCAGGGGCTCGGGAAGTTAATTAAATACCATTTGGAGGCATTTAATGTTCGAGCAAAAACGGCTGGTTTTCGACAAAAGAGATAACACCCCCCCATTACGTCATGCTTCAGAAATGTGGAAAATGGTCCGTTTTCAAATGTTTTATTTTTGAACGTCAGTTCACATTTGTAGGTGGATCATCAGTGTTAGAGCTAACATTGGCATGTTTAAAGTGATTTTCATGCTTCCAGGGGTCCTAAACACAAGATTTATGGAATGGTTAAAAGTGCATGAAAATGGCCAATTTACTCACTCTGAGTTCTCAAAAAGGGTTTCTTCACCCGGGGAAGTTAATTAAATACCATTTGGAGGCATTTAATGTTCGAGCAAAAACGGCTGATTTTCGACAAAAGAGGTAACACCCCCCCATTATGTCATGCTTCAGAAATGTGGAAAATGGTCCGTTTTCAAATGTTTTATTTCTGAACGTCAGTTCACATTTGTAGGTGGATCATCAGTGTTAGAGCTCAAATTAGCATGTTTAAAGTGATTTTCATGCTTCCAGGGGCTCGGGAAGTGAATTAAATACTATTTGGAGGCATTTAATGTTCAAGCAAAAACGGCTGATTTTCGACAAAAGAGATAACACCCCCCCATTACGTCATGCTTCAGAAATGTGGAAAATGGTCCGTTTTCAAATGTTTTATTTTTGAACGTCAGTTCACATTTGTAGGTGGATCATCAGTGTTAGAGCTAAAATTAGGATGTTTAAAGTGATTTTCATGCTTCCAGAGGCTCGGGAAGTTAATTAAATACCATTTGGAGGCATTTAATGTTCGAGCAAAAATGGCTGATTTTCGACAAAAGAGATAACACCCCCCCATTACGTCATGCTTCAGAAATGTGGAAAATGGTCCGTTTTCAAATGTTTTATTTTTGAACGTCAGTTCACATTTGTAGGTGGATCATCAGTGTTAGAGCTAACATTGGCATGTTTAAAGTGATTTTCATGCTTCCAGGGGCCCTAAACACAAGATTTATGGAATGGTTAAAAGTGCATGAAAATGGCCAATTTACTCACTCTGAGTTCTCAAAAAGGGTTTCTTCACCCGGGGAAGTTAATTAAATACCATTTGGAGGCATTTAATGTTCGAGCAAAAACGGCTGATTTTCGACAAAAGAGGTAACACCCCCCCATTACGTCATGCTTCAGAAATGTGGAAAATGGTCCGTTTTCAAATGTTTTATTTTTGAACGTCAGTTCACATTTGTAGGTGGATCATCAGTGTTAGAGCTAAAATTAGCATGTTTAAAGTGATTTTCATGCTTCCAGGGGCTCGGGAAGTTAAATAAATACCATTTGGAGGCATTTAATGTTCGAGCAAAAACAGCTGATTTTCGACAAAAGAGATAACACCCCCCCATTACGTCATGCTTCAGAAATGTGGAAAATGGTCCGTTTTCAAATGTTTTATTTTTGAACGTCAGTTCACATTTGTAGGTGGATCATCAGTGTTAGAGCTAAAATTAGCATGTTTAAAGTGATTTTCATGCTTCCAGGGGCTCGGGAAGTGAATTAAATACTATTTGGAGGCATTTAATGTTCAAGCAAAAACGACTGATTTTCGACAAAAGAGATAACACCCCCCCATTACGTTATGCTTCAGAAATGTGGAAAATGGTCAGTTTTCAAATGTTTTATTTTTGAACGTCAGTTCAAGTTTGTAGGTGGAACATCAGTGTTAGAGTTAAAATTAGCATGTTTAAAGTGATTTTCATGCTTCCAGGAGCTCGGGAAGTTAATTAAATACCATTTGGAGGCATTTAATGTTCGAGCAAAAATGGCTGATTTTCGACAAAAGAGATAACACCCCCTCATTACGTCATGCTTCAGAAATGTGGAAAATGGTCCGTTTTCAAATGTTTTATTTTTGAACGTCAGTTCACATTTGTAGGTGGATCATCAGTGTTAGAGCTAAAATTAGCATGTTTAAAGTGATTTTCATGCTTCCAGGGGCCCTAAACACAAGATTTATGGAATGGTTAAAAGTGCATGAAAATGGCCAATTTACTCACTCTGAGTTCTCAAAAAGGGTTTCTTCACCCCGGGAAGTTAATTAAATACCATTTGGAGGCATTTAATGTTCGAGCAAAAACGGCTGATTTTCGACAAAAGAGATAACACCCCCCCATTACGTCATGCTTCAGAAATGTGGAAAATGGTCTGTTTTCAAATGTTTTATTTTCGAACGTCAGTTCACATTTGTAGGTGGATCATCAGTGTTAGAGCTAACATTGGCATGTTTAAAGTGATTTTCATGCTTCCAGGGGCCCTAAACACAAGATTTATGGAATGGTTAAAAGTGCATGAAAATGGCCAATTTACTCACTCTGAGTTCTCAAAAAGGGTTTCTTCACCCCGGGAAGTTAATTAAATACCATTTGGAGGCATTTAATGTTCGAGCAAAAACGGCTGATTTTCGACAAAAGAGATAACACCCCCCCCCATTACGTCATGCTTCAGAAATGTGGAAAATGGTCCGTTTTCAAATGTTTTATTTTTGAACGTCAGTTCACATTTGTAGGTGGATCATCAGTGTGAGAGCTAAAATTAGCATGTTTAAAGTGATTTTCATGCTTCCAGGGGCTCGGGAAGTTAATTAAATACCATTTGGAGGCATTTAATGTTCGAGCAAAAACGGCTGATTTTCGACAAAAGAGATAACACCCCCCCATTACGTCATGCTTCAGAAATGTGGAAAATGGTCCGTTTTCAAATGTTTTATTTTTGAACGTCAGTTCACATTTGTAGGTGGATCATCAGTGTTAGAGCTAAAATTAGCATGTTTAAAGTGATTTTCATGCTTCCAGGGGCCCTAAACACAAGATTTATGGAATGGTTAAAAGTGCATGAAAATGGCCAATTTACTCACTCCGAGTTCTCAAAAAGGGTTTCTTCACCCCAGGAAGTTAATTAAATACCATTTGGAGGCATTTAATGTTCGAGCAAAAAACGGCTGAGTTTCGACAAAAGAGATAACACCCCCCCATTACGTCATGCTTCAGAAATGTGGAAAATGGTCCGTTTTCAAATGTTTTATTTTTGAACGTCAGTTCACATTTGTAGGTGGATCATCAGTGTTAGAGCTAAAATTAGCATGTTTAAAGTGATTTTCATGCTTCCAGGGGCTCGGGAAGTTAATTAAATACCATTTGGAGGCATTTAATGTTCGAGCAAAAACGGCTGGTTTTCGACAAAAGAGATAACACCCCCCCATTACGTCATGCTTCAGAAATGTGGAAAATGGTCCGTTTTCAAATGTTTTATTTTTGAACGTCAGTTCACATTTGTAGGGGGATCATCAGTGTTAGAGCTAAAATTAGCATGTTTAAAGTGATTTTCATGCTTCCAGGGGCCCTAAACACAAGATTTATGGAATGGTTAAAAGTGCATGAAAATGGCCAATTTACTCACTCTGAGTTCTCAAAAAGGGTTTCTTCACCCCGGGAAGTTAATTAAATACCATTTGGAGGCATTTAATGTTCGAGCAAAAACGGCTGATTTTCGACAAAAGAGATAACACCCCCCCATTACGTCATGCTTCAGAAATGTGGAAAATGGTCCGTTTTCAAATGTTTTATTTTTGAACGTCAGTTCACATTTGTAGGTGGATCATCAGTGTTAGAGCTAAAATTAGCATGTTTAAAGTGATTTTCATGCTTCCAGGGGCCCTAAACACAAGATTTATGGAATGGTTAAAAGTGCATGAAAATGGCCAATTTACTCACTCTGAGTTCTCAAAAAGCGTTTCTTCACCCCAGGAAGTTAATTAAATACCATTTGGAGGCATTTAATGTTCGAGCAAAAACGGCTGAGTTTCGACAAAAGAGATAACACCCCCCATTACGTCATGCTTCAGAAATGTGGAAAATGGTCCGTTTTCAAATGTTTTATTTTTGAACGTCAGTTCACATTTGTAGGTGGATCATCAGTGTTAGAGCTAAAATTAGCATGTTTAAAGTGATTTTCATGCTTCCAGGGGCTCGGGAAGTTAATTAAATACCATTTGGAGGCATTTAATGTTCGAGCAAAAACGGCTGGTTTTCGACAAAAGAGATAACACCCCCCCATTACGTCATGCTTCAGAAATGTGGAAAATGGTCCGTTTTCAAATGTTTTATTTTTGAACGTCAGTTCACATTTGTAGGTGGATCATCAGTGTTAGAGCTAAAATTAGCATGTTTAAAGTGAATTTCATGCTTCCAGGGGCCCGTAACACAAGATTTATGGAATGGTTAAAAGTGCATGAAAATGGCCAATTTACTCACTCTGAGTTCTCAAAAAGGGTTTCTTCACCCCGGGAAGTTAATTAAATACCATTTGGAGGCATTTAATGTTCGAGCAAAAACTGCTGATTTTCGTCAAAAGAGATAACACCCCCCCATTACGTCATGCTTCAGAAATGTGGAAAATGGTCCGTTTTCAAATGTTTTATTTTTGAACGTCAGTTCACATTTGTAGGTGGATCTTCAGTGTTAGAGCTCAAATTAGCATGTTTAAAGTGATTTTCATGCTTCCAGGGGCTCGGGAAGTGAATTAAATACTATTTGGAGGCATTTAATGTTCAAGCAAAAACGGCTGATTTTCGACAAAAGAGATAACACCCCCCCATTACGTCATGCTTCAGAAATGTGGAAAATGGTCCGTTTTCAAATGTTTTATTTTTGAACGTCAGTTCACATTTGTAGGTGGATCATCAGTGTTAGAGCTAAAATTAGGATGTTTAAAGTGATTTTCATGCTTCCAGAGGCTCGGGAAGTTAATTAAATACCATTTGGAGGCATTTAATGTTCGAGCAAAAATGGCTGATTTTCGACAAAAGAGATACCACCCCCCCCCCCATTACGTCATGCTTCAGAAATGTGGAAAATGGTCCGTTTTCAAATGTTTTATTTTTGAATGTCAGTTCACATTTGTAGGTGGATCATCAGTGTTAGAGCTAACATTGGCATGTTTAAAGTGATTTTCATGCTTCCAGGGGCCCTAAACACAAGATTTATGGAATGGTTAAAAGTGCATGAAAATGGCCAATTTACTCACTCTGAGTTCTCAAAAAGGGTTTCTTCACCCGGGGAAGTTAATTAAATACCATTTGGAGGCATTTAATGTTCGAGCAAAAACGGCTGATTTTCGACAAAAGAGGTAACACCCCCCCATTACGTCATGCTTCAGAAATGTGGAAAATGGTCCGTTTTCAAATGTTTTATTTTTGAACGTCAGTTCGCATTTGTAGGTGGATCATCAGTGTTAGAGCTAAAATTAGCATGTTTAAAGTGATTTTCATGCTTCCAGGGGCTCAGGAAGTGAATTAAATACTATTTGGAGGCATTTAATGTTCAAGCAAAAACGGCTGATTTTCGACAAAAGAGATAACACCCCCCCATTACGTCATGCTTCAGAAATGTGGAAAATGGTCAGTTTTCAAATGTTTTATTTTTGAACGTCAGTTCAAGTTTGTAGGTAGAACATCAGTGTTAGAGTTAAAATTAGCATGTTTAAAGTGATTTTCATGCTTCCAGGAGCTCGGGAAGTTAATTAAATACCATTTGGAGGCATTTAATGTTCGAGCAAAAATGGCTGATTTTCGACAAAAGAGATAACACCCCCTCATTACGTCATGCTTCAGAAATGTGGAAAATGGTCCGTTTTCAAATGTTTTATTTTTGAACGTCAGTTCACATTTGTACGTGGATCATCAGTGTTAGAGCTCGAATTAGCATGTTTAAAGTGATTTTCATGCTTCCAGGGGCTCGGGAAGTGAATTAAATACTATTTGGAGGCATTTAATATTTGAGCAAAAACGGCTGATTTTCGACAAAAGAGATAACACCCCCCCATTACGTCATGCTTCAGAAATGTGGAAAATGGTCCGTTTTCAAATGTTTTATTTTTGAACGTCAGTTCACATTTGTAGGTGGATCATCAGTGTTCGAGCTAAAATTAGCATGTTTAAAGTGATTTTCATGCTTCCAGGGCCCTAAACACAAGATTTATGGAATGGTTAAAAGTGCATGAAAATGGCCAATTTACTCACTCTGAGTTCTCAAAAAGGGTTTCTTCACCCCGGGAAGTTTATTAAATACCATTTGGAGGCATTTAATGTTCGAGCAAAAACGGCTGATTTTCGACAAAAGAGATAACACCCCCCCCATTACGTCATGCTTCAGAAATGTGGAAAATGGTCCGTTTTCAAATGTTTTATTTTTGAACGTCAGTTCACATTTGTAGGTGGATCATCAGTGTTAGAGCTAAAATTAGCATGTTTAAAGTGATTTTCATGCTTCCAGGGGCTCGGGAAGTTAAATAAATACCATTTGGAGGCATTTAATGTTTGAGCAAAAACGGCTGATTTTCGACAAAAGAGATAACACCCCCCCATTACGTCATGCTTCAGAAATGTGGAAAATGGTCCGTTTTCAAATGTTTTATTTTTGAACGTCAGTTCACATTTGTAGGTGGATCATCAGTGTTAGAGCTAAAATTAGCATGTTTAAAGTGATTTTCATGCTTCCAGGGGCTCGGGAAGTTAATTAAATACCATTTGGAGGCATTTAATGTTCGAGCAAAAACGGCTGGTTTTCGACAAAAGAGATAACACCCCCCCATTACGTCATGCTTCAGAAATGTGGAAAATGGTCCGTTTTCAAATGTTTTATTTTTGAACGTCAGTTCACATTTGTAGGTGGATCATCAGTGTTAGAGCTAAAATTAGCATGTTTAAAGTGATTTTCATGCTTCCAGGGGCCCTAAACACAAGATTTATGGAATGGTTAAAAGTGCATGAAAATGGCCAATTACTCACTCTGAGTTCTCAAAAACTGTTTCTTCACCCCGGGAAGTTAATTAAATACCATTTGGAGGCATTTAATGTTCGAGCAAAAACAGCTGATTTTCGACAAAAGAGATAACACCCCCCTATTACGTCATGCTTCAGAAATGTGGAAAATGGTCCGTTTTCAAATGTTTTATTTTTGAACGTCAGTTCACATTTGTAGGTGGATCATCAGTGTTAGAGCTCGAATTAGCATGTTTAAAGTGATTTTCATGCTTCCAGGGGCTCGGGAAGTGAATTAAATACTATTTGGAGGCATTTAATATTTGAGCAAAAACGGCTGATTTTCGACAAAAGAGATAACACCCCCCCATTACGTCATGCTTCAGAAATGTGGAAAATGGTCCGTTTTCAAATGTTTTATTTTTGAACGTCAGTTCACATTTGTAGGTGGATCATCAGTGTTCGAGCTAAAATTAGCATGTTTAAAGTGATTTTCATGCTTCCAGGGCCCTAAACACAAGATTTATGGAATGGTTAAAAGTGCATGAAAATGGCCAATTTACTCACTCTGAGTTCTCAAAAAGGGTTTCTTCACCCCGGGAAGTTTATTAAATACCATTTGGAGGCATTTAATGTTCGAGCAAAAACGGCTGATTTTCGACAAAAGAGATAACACCCCCCCCATTACGTCATGCTTCAGAAATGTGGAAAATGGTCCGTTTTCAAATGTTTTATTTTTGAACGTCAGTTCACATTTGTAGGTGGATCATCAGTGTTAGAGCTAAAATTAGCATGTTTAAAGTGATTTTCATGCTTCCAGGGGCTCGGGAAGTTAAATAAATACCATTTGGAGGCATTTAATGTTTGAGCAAAAACGGCTGATTTTCGACAAAAGAGATAACACCCCCCCCATTACGTCATGCTTCACAAATGTGGAAAATGGTCCGTTTTCAAATGTTTTATTTTTGAACGTCAGTTCACATTTGTAGGTGGATCATCAGTGTTAGAGCTAAAATTAGCATGTTTAAAGTGATTTTCATGCTTCCAGGGGCCCTAAACTCAAGATTTATGGAATGGTTAAAAGTGCATGAAAATGGCCAATTTACTCACTCTGAGTTCTCAAAAAGGGTTTCTTCACCCCGGGAAGTTAATTAAATACCATTTGGAGGCATTTAATGTTCGAGCAAAAACGGCTGATTTTCGACAAAAGAGATAACACCCCCCCATTACGTCATGCTTCAGAAATGTGGAAAATGGTCCGTTTTCAAATGTTTTATTTTTGAACGTCAGTTCACATTTGTAGGTGGATCATCAGTGTTGTTGCTAAAATTAGCATGTTTAAAGTGATTTTCATGCTTCCAGGGGCCCTAAACACAAGATTTATGGAATGGTTAAAAGTGCATGAAAATGGCCAATTTACTCACTCTGAGTTCTCAAAAAGGGTTTCTTCACCCCGGGAAGTTAATTAAATACCATTTGGAGGCATTTAATGTTCGAGCAAAAACGGCTGATTTTCGACAAAAGAGATAACACCCTCCCATTACGTCATGCTTCAGAAATGTGGAAAATGGTCCATTTTCAAATGTTTTATTTTTGAACGTCAGTTCACATTTGTAGGTGGATCATCAGTGTTAGAGCTCAAATTAGCATGTTTAAAGTGATTTTCATGCTTCCAGGGGCTCGGGAAGTGAATTAAATACTATTTGGAGGCATTTAATGTTCAAGCAAAAACGGCTGATTTTCGACAAAAGAGATAACACCCCCCCATTACGTCGTGCTTCAGAAATGTGGAAAATGGTCCGTTTTCAAATGTTTTATTTTTGAACGTCAGTTCACATTTGTAGGTGGATCATCAGTGTTAGAGCTAAAATTAGCATGTTTAAAGTGATTTTCATGCTTCCAGGGGCCCTAAACACAAGATTTATGGAATGGTTAAAAGTGAATGAAAATGGCCAATTACTCACTCTGAGTTCTCAAAAAGGGTTTCTTCACCCCGGGAAGTTAATTAAATACCATTTGGAGGCATTTAATGTTCGAGCAAAAACAGCTCATTTTCGACAAAAGAGATAACACCCCCCCATTACGTCATGCTTCAGAAATGTGGGAAATGGTCCGTTTTCAAATGTTTTATTTTTGAACGTCAGTTCACATTTGTAGGTGGATCATCAGTGTTAGAGCTAAAATTAGCATGTTTAAAGTGATTTTCATGCTTCCAGGGGCTCGGGAAGTTAATTAAATACTATTTGGAGGCATTTAATGTTTGAGCAAAAACGGCTGATTTTCGACAAAAGAGATAACACCCCCCCATTACGTCATGCTTCAGAAATGTGGAAAATGGTCCGTTTTCAAATGTTTTATTTTTGAAAGTCAGTTCACATTTGTAGGTGGATCATCAGTGTTAGAGCTAAAATTAGCATGTTTAAAGTGATTTTCATGCTTCCAGGGGCTCGGGAAGTTAAATAAATACCATTTGGAGGCATTTAATGTTCGAGCAAAAACGGCTGATTTTCGACAAAAGAGATAACACCCCCCCATTACGTCATGCTTCAGAAATGTGGAAAATGGTCCGTTTTCAAATGTTTTATTTTTGAACGTCAGTTCACATTTGTAGGTGGATCATCAGTGTTAGAGCTAAAATTAGCATGTTTAAAGTGATTTTCATGCTTCCAGGGGCTCGGGAAGTTAATTAAATACCATTTGGAGGCATTTAATGTTTGAGCAAAAATGGCTGATTTTCGACAAAAGAGATAACACCCCCCCATTACGTCATGCTTCAGAAATGTGGAAAATGGTCCGTTTTCAAATGTTTTATTTTTGAACGTCAGTTCACATTTGTAGGTGGATCATCAGTGTTAGAGCTAACATTGGCATGTTTAAAGTGATTTTCATGCTTCCAGGGGCCCTAAACACAAGATTTATGGATTGGTTAAAAGTGCATGAAAATGGCCAATTTACTCACTCTGAGTTCTCAAAAAGGGTTTCTTCACCCCGGGAAGTTAATTAAATACCATTTGGAGGCATTTAATGTTCGAGCAAAAACGGCTGATTTTCGACAAAAGAGATAACACCCCCCCATTACGTCATGCTTCAGAAATGTGGAAAATGGTCCGTTTTCAAATGTTTTATTTTTGAACGTCAGTTCACATTTGTAGGTGGATCATCAGTGTTGGAGCTAAAATTAGCATGTTTAAAGTGATTTTCATGCTTCAAGGGGCTCGGGAAGTTAATTAAATACCATTTGGAGGCATTTAATGTTCGAGCAAAAACGGCTGGTTTTCGACAAAAGAGATAACACCCCCCCATTACGTCATGCTTCAGAAATGTGGAAAATGGTCCGTTTTCAAATGTTTTATTTTTGAACGTCAGTTCACATTTGTAGGTGGATCATCAGTGTTAGAGCTAAAATTAGCATGTTTAAAGTGATTTTCATGCTTCCAGGGGCCCTAAACACAAGATTTATGGAATGGTTAAAAGTGCATGAAAATGGCCAATTACTCACTCTGAGTTCTCAAAAAGGGTTTCTTCACCCCGGGAAGTTAATTAAATACCATTTGGAGGCATTTAATGTTCGAGCAAAAACAGCTGATTTTCGACAAAAGAGATAACACCCCCCCATTACGTCATGCTTCAGAAATGTGGAAAATGGTCCGTTTTCAAATGTTTTATTTTTGAACGTCAGTTCACATTTGTAGGTGGATCATCAGTGTTAGAGCTAAAATTAGCATGTTTAAAGTGATTTTCATGCTTCCAGGGGCTCGGGAAGTGAATTAAATACTATTTGGAGGCATTTAATGTGTGAGCAAAAACGGCTGATTTTCGACAAAAGAGATAACACCCCCCCATTACGTCATGCTTCAGAAATGTGGAAAATGGTCCGTTTTCAAATGTTTTATTTTTGAACGTCAGTTCACATTTGTAGGTGGATCATCAGTGTTAGAGCTAAAATTATCATGTTTAAAGTGATTTTCATGCTTCCAGGGGCCCTAAACACAAGATTTATGGAATGGTTAAAAGTGCATGAAAATTGCCAATTTACTCACTCTGAGTTCTCAAAAAGGGTTTCTTCACCCCGGGAAGTTAATTAAATACCATTTGGAGGCATTTAATGTTCGAGCAAAAACGGCTGATTTTCGACAAAAGAGATAACACCCCCCCATTACGTCATGCTTCAGAAATGTGGAAAATGGTCCGTTTTCAAATGTTTTATTTTTGAACGTCAGTTCACATTTGTAGGTGGATCATCAGTGTTAGAGCTAAAATTAGCATGTTTAAAGTGATTTTCATGCTTCCAGGGGCCCTAAACACAAGATTTATGGAATGGTTAAAAGTGCATGAAAATGGCCAATTTACTCACTCTGAGTTCTCAAAAAGGGTTTCTTCACCCCGGGAAGTTAATTAAATACCATTTGGAGGCATTTAATGTTCGAGCAAAAACGGCTGGTTTTCGACAAAAGAGATAACACCCCCCCATTACGTCATGCTTCAGAAATGTGGAAAATGGTCCGTTTTCAAATGTTTTATTTTTGAACGTCAGTTCACATTTGTAGGTGGATCATCAGTGTTAGAGCTAAAATTAGCATGTTTAAAGTGATTTTCATGCTTCCAGGGGCCCTAAACACAAGATTTATGGAATGGTTAAAAGTGCATGAAAATGGCCAATTACTCACTCTGAGTTCTCAAAAAGGGTTTCTTCACCCCGGGAAGTTAATTAAATACCATTTGGAGGCATTTAATGTTCGAGCAAAAACAGCTGATTTTCGACAAAAGAGATAACACCCCCCCATTACGTCATGCTTCAGAAATGTGGAAAATGGTCCGTTTTCAAATGTTTTATTTTTGAACGTCAGTTCACATTTGTAGGTGGATCATCAGTGTTAGAGCTAAAATTAGCATGTTTAAAGTGATTTTCATGCTTCCAGGGGCTCGGGAAGTGAATTAAATACTATTTGGAGGCATTTAATGTGTGAGCAAAAACGGCTGATTTTCGACAAAAGAGATAACACCCCCCCATTACGTCATGCTTCAGAAATGTGGAAAATGGTCCGTTTTCAAATGTTTTATTTTTGAACGTCAGTTCACATTTGTAGGTGGATCATCAGTGTTAGAGCTAAAATTATCATGTTTAAAGTGATTTTCATGCTTCCAGGGGCCCTAAACACAAGATTTATGGAATGGTTAAAAGTGCATGAAAATGGCCAATTTACTCACTCTGAGTTCTCAAAAAGGGTTTCTTCACCCCGGGAAGTTAATTAAATACCATTTGGAGGCATTTAATGTTCGAGCAAAAACGGCTGATTTTCGACAAAAGAGATAACACCCCCCCATTACGTCATGCTTCAGAAATGTGGAAAATGGTCCGTTTTCAAATGTTTTATTTTTGAACGTCAGTTCACATTTGTAGGTGGATCATCAGTGTTAGAGCTAAAATTAGCATGTTTAAAGTGATTTTCATGCTTCCAGGGGCCCTAAACACAAGATTTATGGAATGGTTAAAAGTGCATGAAAATGGCCAATTTACTCACTCTGAGTTCTCAAAAAGGGTTTCTTCACCCCAGGAAGTTAATTAAATACCATTTGGAGGCATTTAATGTTCGAGCAAAAACGGCTGAGTTTCGACAAAAGAGATAACACCCCCCCATTACGTCATGCTTCAGAAATGTGGAAAATGGTCCGTTTTCAAATGTTTTATTTTTGAACGTCAGTTCACATTTGTAGGTGGATCATCAGTGTTAGAGCTAAAATTAGCATGTTTAAAGTGATTTTCATGCTTCCAGGGGCTCGGGAAGTTAATTAAATACCATTTGGAGGCATTTAATGTTCGAGCAAAAACGGCTGGTTTTCGACAAAAGAGATAACACCCCCCCATTACATCATGCTTCAGAAATGTGGAAAATGGTCCGTTTTCAAATGTTTTATTTTTGAACGTCAGTTCACATTTGTAGGTGGATCATCAGTGTTAGAGCTAAAATTAGCATGTTTAAAGTGATTTTCATGCTTCCAGGGGCCCGTAACACAAGATTTATGGAATGGTTAAAAGTGCATGAAAATGGCCAATTTACTCACTCTGAGTTCTCAAAAAGGGTTTCTTCACCCCGGGAAGTTAATTAAATACCATTTGGAGGCATTTAATGTTCGAGCAAAAACGGCTGATTTTCGACAAAAGAGATAACACCCCCCCATTACGTCATGCTTCAGAAATGTGGAAAATGGTGCGTTTTCAAATGTTTTATTTTTGAACGTCAGTTCACATTTGTAGGTGGATCATCAGTGTTAGAGCTAAAATTAGCATGTTTAAAGTGATTTTCATGCTTCCAGGGGCCCTAAACACAAGATTTATGGAATGGTTAAAAGTGCATGAAAATGGCCAATTTACTCACTCTGAGTTCTCAAAAAGGGTTTCTTCACCCCGGGAAGTTAATTAAATTACATTTGGAGGCATTTAATGTTCGAGCAAAAACTGCTGATTTTCGACAAAAGAGATAACACCCCCACATTACGTCATGCTTCAGAAATGTGGAAAATGGTCCGTTTTCAAATGTTTTATTTTTGAACGTCAGTTCACATTTGTAGGTGGATCATCAGTGTTAGAGCTAAAATTAGCATGTTTAAAGTGATTTTCATGCTTCCAGGGGCTCGGGAAGATAAATGAATACCATTTGGAGGCATTTAATGTTCGAGCAAAAACGGCTGATTTTCAACAAAAGAGATAACACCCCCCCATTATGTCATGCTTCAGAAATGTGGAAAATGGTCCGTTTTCAAATGTTTTATTTCTGAACGTCAGTTCACATTTGTAGGTGGATCATCAGTGTTAGAGCTCAAATTAGCATGTTTAAAGTGATTTTCATGCTTCCAGAGGCTCGGGAAGTGAATTAAATACTATTTGGAGGCATTTAATGTTCAAGCAAAAACGGCTGATTTTCGACAAAAGAGATAACACCCCCCCATTACGTCATGCTTCAGAAATGTGGAAAATGGTCCGTTTTCAAATGTTTTATTTTTGAACGTCAGTTCACATTTGTAGGTGGATCATCAGTGTTAGAGCTAAAATTAGGATGTTTAAAGTGATTTTCATGCTTCCAGAGGCTCGGGAAGTTAATTAAATACCATTTGGAGGCATTTAATGTTCGAGCAAAAATGGCTGATTTTCGACAAAAGAGATAACACCCCCCCATTACGTCATGCTTCAGAAATGTGGAAAATGGTCCGTTTTCAAATGTTTTATTTTTGAACGTCAGTTCACATTTGTAGGTGGATCATCAGTGTTAGAGCTAACATTGGCATGTTTAAAGTGATTTTCATGCTTCCAGGGGCCCTAAACACAAGATTTATGGAATGGTTAAAAGTGCATGAAAATGGCCAATTTACTCACTCTGAGTTCTCAAAAAGGGTTTCTTCACCCGGGGAAGTTAATTAAATACCATTTGGAGGCATTTAATGTTCGAGCAAAAACGGCTGATTTTCGACAAAAGAGTTAACACCCCCCCATTAGGTCATGCTTCAGAAATGTGGAAAATGGTCCGTTTTCAAATGTTTTATTTTTGAACGTCAGTTCACATTTGTAGGTGGATCATCAGTGTTAGAGCTAAAATTAGCATGTTTAAAGTGATTTTCATGCTTCCAGGGGCTCGGGAAGTTAAATAAATACCATTTGGAGGCATTTAATGTTCGAGCAAAAACAGCTGATTTTCGACAAAAGAGATAACACCCCCCCATTACGTCATGCTTCAGAAATGTGGAAAATGGTCCGTTTTCAAATGTTTTATTTTTGAACGTCAGTTCACATTTGTAGGTGGATCATCAGTGTTAGAGCTAAAATTAGCATGTTTAAAGTGATTTTCATGCTTCCAGGGGCTCGGGAAGTGAATTAAATACTATTTGGAGGCATTTAATGTTCAAGCAAAAACGACTGATTTTCGACAAAAGAGATAACACCCCCCCATTACGTCATGCTTCAGAAATGTGGAAAATGGTCCGTTTTCAAATGTTTTATTTTTGAACGTCAGTTCAAGTTTGTAGGTGGAACATCAGTGTTAGAGTTAAAATTAGCATGTTTAAAGTGATTTTCATGCTTCCAGGAGCTCGGGAAGTTAATTAAATACCATTTGGAGGCATTTAATGTTCGAGCAAAAATGGCTGATTTTCGACAAAAGAGATAACACCCCCTCATTACGTCATGCTTCAGAAATGTGGAAAATGGTCCGTTTTCAAATGTTTTATTTTTGAACGTCAGTTCACATTTGTAGGTGGATCATCAGTGTTAGAGCTAAAATTAGCATGTTTAAAGTGATTTTCATGCTTCCAGGGGCCCTAAACACAAGATTTATGGAATGGTTAAAAGTGCATGAAAATGGCCAATTTACTCACTCTGAGTTCTCAAAAAGGGTTTCTTCACCCCGGGAAGTTAATTAAATACCATTTGGAGGCATTTAATGTTCGAGCAAAAACGGCTGATTTTCGACAAAAGAGATAACACCCCCCCATTACGTCATGCTTCAGAAATGTGGAAAATGGTCTGTTTTCAAATGTTTTATTTTTGAACGTCAGTTCACATTTGTAGGTGGATCATCAGTGTGAGAGCTAAAATTAGCATGTTTAAAGTGATTTTCATGCTTCCAGGGGCTTGGGAAGTTAATTAAATACCATTTGGAGGCATTTAATGTTCGAGCAAAAACGGCTGATTTTCGACAAAAGAGATAACACCCCCCCATTACGTCATGCTTCAGAAATGTGGAAAATGGTCCGTTTTCAAATGTTTTATTTTTGAACGTCAGTTCACATTTGTAGGTGGATCATCAGTGTTAGAGCTAAAATTAGCATGTTTAAAGTGATTTTCATGCTTCCAGGGGCCCTAAACACAAGATTTATGGAATGGATAAAAGTGCATGAAAATGGCCAATTTACTCACTCTGAGTTCTCAAAAAGGGTTTCTTCACCCCAGGAAGTTAATTAAATACTATTTGGAGGCATTTAATGTTCGAGCAAAAACGGCTGATTTTCGACAAAAGAGATAACACCCCCCCATTACGTCATGCTTCAGAAATGTGGAAAATGGTCAGTTTTCAAATGTTTTATTTTTGAACGTCAGTTCACATTTGTAGGTGGATCATCAGTGTTAGAGCTAAAATTAGCATGTTTAAAGTGATTTTCATGCTTCCAGGGGCTCGGGAAGTTAATTAAATACCATTTGGAGGCATTTAATGTTCGAGCAAAAACGGCTGGTTTTCGACAAAAGAGATAACACCCCCCCATTACGTCATGCTCCAGAAATGTGGAAAATGGTCCGTTTTCAAATGTTTTATTTTTGAACGTCAGTTCACATTTGTAGGTGGATCATCAGTGTTAGAGCTAAAATTAGCATGTTTAAAGTGATTTTCATGCTTCCAGGGGCCCTAAACACAAGATTTATGGAATGGTTAAAAGTGCATGAAAATGGCCACTTTACTCACTCTGAGTTCTCAAAAAGGGTTTCTACACCCCAGGAAGTTAATTTAATACCATTTGGAGGCATTTAATGTTCGAGCAAAAAACGGCTGAGTTTCGACAAAAGAGATAACACCCCCCCATTACGTCATGCTTCAGAAATGTGGAAAATGGTCCGTTTTCAAATGTTTTATTTTTGAACGTCAGTTCACATTTGTAGGTGGATCATCAGTGTTAGAGCTAAAATTAGCATGTTTAAAGTGATTTTCATGCTTCCAGGGGCTCGGGAAGTTAATTAAATACCATTTGGAGGCATTTAATGTTCGAGCAAAAACGGCTGGTTTTCGACAAAAGAGATAACACCCCCCCATTACGTCATGCTTCAGAAATGTGGAAAATGGTCCGTTTTCAAATGTTTTATTTTTGAACGTCAGTTCACATTTGTAGGGGGATCATCAGTGTTAGAGCTAAAATTAGCATGTTTAAAGTGATTTTCATGCTTCCAGGGGCCCTAAACACAAGATTTATGGAATGGTTAAAAGTGCATGAAAATGGCCAATTTACTCACTCTGAGTTCTCAAAAAGGGTTTCTTCACCCTGGGAAGTTAATTAAATACCATTTGGAGGCATTTAATGTTCGAGCAAAAACGGCTGATTTTCGACAAAAGAGATAACACCCCCCCATTACGTCATGCTTCAGAAATGTGGAAAATGGTCCGTTTTCAAATGTTTTATTTTTGAACGTCAGTTCACATTTGTAGGTGGATCATCAGTGTTAGAGCTAAAATTAGCATGTTTAAAGTGATTTTCATGCTTCCAGGGGCCCTAAACTCAAGATTTATGGAATGGTTAAAAGTGCATGAAAATGGCCAATTTACTCACTCTGAGTTCTCAAAAAGGGTTTCTTCACCCCGGGAAGTTAATTAAATACCATTTGGAGGCATTTAATGTTCGAGCAAAAACGGCTGATTTTCGACAAAAGAGATAACACCCCCCCATTACGTCATGCTTCAGAAATGTGGAAAATGGTCCGTTTTCAAATGTTTTATTTTTGAACGTCAGTTCACATTTGTAGGTGGATCATCAGTGTTATTGCTAAAATTAGCATGTTTAAAGTGATTTTCATGCTTCCAGGGGCCCTAAACACAAGATTTATGGAATGGTTAAAAGTGCATGAAAATGGCCAATTTACTCACTCTGAGTTCTCAAAAAGGGTTTCTTCACCCCGGGAAGTTAATTAAATACCATTTGGAGGCATTTAATGTTCGAGCAAAAACGGCTGATTTTCGACAAAAGAGATAACACCCCCCCATTACGTCATGCTTCAGAAATGTGGAAAATGGTCCATTTTCAAATGTTTTATTTTTGAACGTCAGTTCACATTTGTAGGTGGATCATCAGTGTTAGAGCTAAAATTAGCATGTTTAAAGTGATTTTCATGCTTCCAGGGGCTCGGGAAGTTAATTAAATACTATTTGGAGGCATTTAATGTTTGAGCAAAAACGGCTGATTTTCGACAAAAGAGATAACACCCCCCCATTACGTCATGCTTCAGAAATGTGGAAAATGGTCCGTTTTCAAATGTTTTATTTTTGAAAGTCAGTTCACTTTTGTAGGTGGATCATCAGTGTTAGAGCTAAAATTAGCATGTTTAAAGTGATTTTCATGCTTCCAGGGGCTCGGGAAGTTAAATAAATACCATTTGGAGGCATTTAATGTGTGAGCAAAAACGGCTGATTTTCGACAAAAGAGATAACACCCCCCCATTACGTCATGCTTCAGAAATGTGGAAAATGGTCCGTTTTCAAATGTTTTATTTTTGAACGTCAGTTCACATTTGTAGGTGGATCATCAGTGTTAGAGCTAAAATTATCATGTTTAAAGTGATTTTCATGCTTCCAGGGGCCCTAAACACAAGATTTATGGAATGGTTAAAAGTGCATGAAAATGGCCAATTTACTCACTCTGAGTTCTCAAAAAGGGTTTCTTCACCCCGGGAAGTTAATTAAATACCATTTGGAGGCATTTAATGTTCGAGCAAAAACGGCTGATTTTCGACAAAAGAGATAACACCCCCCCATTACGTCATGCTTCAGAAATGTGGAAAATGGTCCGTTTTCAAATGTTTTATTTTTGAACGTCAGTTCACATTTGTAGGTGGATCATCAGTGTTAGAGCTAAAATTAGCATGTTTAAAGTGATTTTCATGCTTCCAGGGGCCCTAAACACAAGATTTATGGAATGGTTAAAAGTGCATGAAAATGGCCAATTTGCTCACTCTGAGTTCTCAAAAAGGGTTTCTTCACCCCAGGAAGTTAATTAAATACCATTTGGAGGCATTTAATGTTCGAGCAAAAACGGCTGAGTTTCGACAAAAGAGATAACACCCCCCCATTACGTCATGCTTCAGAAATGTGGAAAATGGTCCGTTTTCAAATGTTTTATTTTTGAACGTCAGTTCACATTTGTAGGTGGATCATCAGTGTTAGAGCTAAAATTAGCATGTTTAAAGTGATTTTCATGCTTCCAGGGGCTCGGGAAGTTAATTAAATACCATTTGGAGGCATTTAATGTTCGAGCAAAAACGGCTGGTTTTCGACAAAAGAGATAACACCCCCCCATTACGTCATGCTTCAGAAATGTGGAAAATGGTCCGTTTTCAAATGTTTTATTTTTGAACGTCAGTTCACATTTGTAGGTGGATCATCAGTGTTAGAGCTAAAATTAGCATGTTTAAAGTGATTTTCATGCTTCCAGGGGCCCGTAACACAAGATTTATGGAATGGTTAAAAGTGCATGAAAATGGCCAATTTACTCACTCTGAGTTCTCAAAAAGGGTTTCTTCACCCCGGGAAGTTAATTAAATACCATTTGGAGGCATTTAATGTTCGAGCAAAAACGGCTGATTTTCGACAAAAGAGATAACACCCCCCCATTACGTCATGCTTCAGAAATGTGGAAAATGGTCCGTTTTCAAATGTTTTATTTTTGAACGTCAGTTCACATTTGTAGGTGGATCATCAGTGTTAGAGCTAAAATTAGCATGTTTAAAGTGATTTTCATGCTTCCAGGGGCCCTAAACACAAGATTTATGGAATGGTTAAAAGTGCATGAAAATGGCCAATTTACTCACTCTGAGTTCTCAAAAAGGGTTTCTTCACCCCGGGAAGTTAATTAAATACCATTTGGAGGCATTTAATGTTCGAGCAAAAACTGCTGATTTTCGACAAAAGAGATAACACCCCCACATTACGTCGTGCTTCAGAAATGTGGAAAATGGTCCGTTTTCAAATGTTTTATTTTTGAACGTCAGTTCACATTTGTAGGTGGATCATCAGTGTTAGAGCTAAAATTAGCATGTTTAAAGTGATTTTCATGCTTCCAGGGGCTCGGGAAGATAAATGAATACCATTTGGAGGCATTTAATGTTCGAGCAAAAACGGCTGATTTTCAACAAAAGAGATAACACCCCCCCATTATGTCATGCTTCAGAAATGTGGAAAATGGTCCGTTTTCAAATGTTTTATTTCTGAACGTCAGTTCACATTTGTAGGTGGATCATCAGTGTTAGAGCTCAAATTAGCATGTTTAAAGTGATTTTCATGCTTCCAGGGGCTCGGGAAGTGAATTAAATACTATTTGGAGGCATTTAATGTTCAAGCAAAAACGGCTGATTTTCGACAAAAGAGATAACACCCCCCCATTACGTCATGCTTCAGAAATGTGGAAAATGGTCCGTTTTCAAATGTTTTATTTTTGAACGTCAGTTCACATTTGTAGGTGGATCATCAGTGTTAGAGCTAAAATTAGGATGTTTAAAGTGATTTTCATGCTTCCAGAGGCTCGGGAAGTTAATTAAATACCATTTGGAGGCATTTAATGTTCTAGCAAAAATGGCTGATTTTCGACAAAAGAGATAACACCCCCCCCATTACGTCATGCTTCAGAAATGTGGAAAATGGTCCGTTTTCAAATGTTTTATTTTTGAACGTCAGTTCACATTTGTAGGTGGATCATCAGTGTTAGAGCTAACATTGGCATGTTTAAAGTGATTTTCATGCTTCCAGGGGCCCTAAACACAAGATTTATGGAATGGTTAAAAGTGCATGAAAATGGCCAATTTACTCACTCTGAGTTCTCAAAAAGGGTTTCTTCACCCGGGGAAGTTAATTAAATACCATTTGGAGGCATTTAATGTTCGAGCAAAAACGGCTGATTTTCGACAAAAGAGTTAACACCCCCCCATTAGGTCATGCTTCAGAAATGTGGAAAATGGTCCGTTTTCAAATGTTTTATTTTTGAACGTCAGTTCACATTTGTAGGTGGATCATCAGTGTTAGAGCTAAAATTAGCATGTTTAAAGTGATTTTCATGCTTCCAGGGGCTCGGGAAGTTAAATAAATACCATTTGGAGGCATTTAATGTTCGAGCAAAAACAGCTGATTTTCGACAAAAGAGATAACACCCCCCCATTACGTCATGCTTCAGAAATGTGGAAAATGGTCCGTTTTCAAATGTTTTATTTTTGAACGTCAGTTCACATTTGTAGGTGGATCATCAGTGTTAGAGCTAAAATTAGCATGTTTAAAGTGATTTTCATGCTTCCAGGGGCTCGGGAAGTGAATTAAATACTATTTGGAGGCATTTAATGTTCAAGCAAAAACGACTGATTTTCGACAAAAGAGATAACACCCCCCCCCATTACGTCATGCTTCAGAAATGTGGAAAATGGTCCGTTTTCAAATGTTTTATTTTTGAACGTCAGTTCAAGTTTGTAGGTGGAACATCAGTGTTAGAGTTAAAATTAGCATGTTTAAAGTGATTTTCATGCTTCCAGGAGCTCGGGAAGTTAATTAAATACCATTTGGAGGCATTTAATGTTCGAGCAAAAATGGCTGATTTTCGACAAAAGAGATAACACCCCCTCATTACGTCATGCTTCAGAAATGTGGAAAATGGTCCGTTTTCAAATGTTTTATTTTTGAACGTCAGTTCACATTTGTAGGTGGATCATCAGTGTTAGAGCTAAAATTAGCATGTTTAAAGTGATTTTCATGCTTCCAGGGGCCCTAAACACAAGATTTATGGAATGGTTAAAAGTGCATGAAAATGGCCAATTTACTCACTCTGAGTTCTCAAAAAGGGTTTCTTCACCCCGGGAAGTTAATTAAATACCATTTGGAGGCATTTAATGTTCGAGCAAAAACGGCTGATTTTCGACAAAAGAGATAACACCCCCCCATTACGTCATGCTTCAGAAATGTGGAAAATGGTCCGTTTTCAAATGTTTTATTTTTGAACGTCAGTTCACATTTGTAGGTGGATCATCAGTGTGAGAGCTAAAATTAGCATGTTTAAAGTGATTTTCATGCTTCCAGGGGCTCGGGAAGTTAATTAAATACCATTTGGAGGCATTTAATGTTCGAGCAAAAACGGCTGATTTTCGACAAAAGAGATAACACCCCCCCATTACGTCATGCTTCAGAAATGTGGAAAATGGTCCGTTTTCAAATGTTTTATTTTTGAACGTCAGTTCACATTTGTAGGTGGATCATCAGTGTTAGAGCTAAAATTAGCATGTTTAAAATGATTTTCATGCTTCCAGGGGCCCTAAACACAAGATTTATGGAATGGATAAAAGTGCATGAAAATGGCCAATTTACTCACTCTGAGTTCTCAAAAAGGGTTTCTTCACCCCAGGAAGTTAATTAAATACTATTTGGAGGCATTTAATGTTCGAGCAAAAACGGCTGATTTTCGACAAAAGAGATACCACCCCCCCCATTACGTCATGCTTCAGAAATGTGGAAAATTGTCCGTTTTCAAATGTTTTATTTTTGAACGTCAGTTCACATTTGTAGGTGGATCATCAGTGTTAGAGCTAAAATTAGCATGTTTAAAGTGATTTTCATGCTTCCAGGGGCTCGGGAAGTTAATTAAATACCATTTGGAGGCATTTAATGTTCGAGCAAAAACGGCTGGTTTTCGACAAAAGAGATAACACCCCCCCATTACGTCATGCTCCAGAAATGTGGAAAATGGTCCGTTTTCAAATGTTTTATTTTTGAACGTCAGTTCACATTTGTAGGTGGATCATCAGTGTTAGAGCTAAAATTAGCATGTTTAAAGTGATTTTCATGCTTCCAGGGGCCCTAAACACAAGATTTATGGAATGGTTAAAAGTGCATGAAAATGGCCAATTTACTCACTCTGAGTTCTCAAAAAGGGTTTCTACACCCCAGGAAGTTAATTAAATACCATTTGGAGGCATTTAATGTTCGAGCAAAAAACGGCTGAGTTTCGACAAAAGAGATAACACCCCCCCATTACGTCATGCTTCAGAAATGTGGAAAATGGTCCGTTTTCAAATGTTTTATTTTTGAACGTCAGTTCACATTTGTAGGTGGATCATCAGTGTTAGAGCTAAAATTAGCATGTTTAAAGTGATTTTCATGCTTCCAGGGGCTCGGGAAGTTAATTAAATACCATTTGGAGGCATTTAATGTTCGAGCAAAAACGGCTGGTTTTCGACAAAAGAGATAACACCCCCCCATTACGTCATGCTTCAGAAATGTGGAAAATGGTCCGTTTTCAAATGTTTTATTTTTGAACGTCAGTTCACATTTGTAGGTGGATCATCAGTGTGAGAGCTAAAATGAGCATGTTTAAAGTGATTTTCATGCTTCCAGGGGCTCGGGAAGTTAATTAAATACCATTTGGAGGCATTTAATGTTCGAGCAAAAACGGCTGATTTTCGACAAAAGAGATAACACCCCCCCATTACGTCATGCTTCAGAAATGTGGAAAATGGTCCGTTTTCAAATGTTTTATTTTTGAACGTCAGTTCACATTTGTAGGTGGATCATCAGTGTTAGAGCTAAAATTAGCATGTTTAAAATGATTTTCATGCTTCCAGGGGCCCTAAACACAAGATTTATGGAATGGATAAAAGTGCATGAAAATGGCCAATTTACTCACTCTGAGTTCTCAAAAAGGGTTTCTTCACCCCAGGAAGTTAATTAAATACTATTTGGAGGCATTTAATGTTCGAGCAAAAACGGCTGATTTTCGACAAAAGAGATACCACCCCCCCATTACGTCATGCTTCAGAAATGTGGAAAATTGTCCGTTTTCAAATGTTTTATTTTTGAACGTCAGTTCACATTTGTAGGTGGATCATCAGTGTTAGAGCTAAAATTAGCATGTTTAAAGTGATTTTCATGCTTCCAGGGGCTCGGGAAGTTAATTAAATACCATTTGGAGGCATTTAATGTTCGAGCAAAAACGGCTGGTTTTCGACAAAAGAGATAACACCCCCCCATTACGTCATGCTCCAGAAATGTGGAAAATGGTCCGTTTTCAAATGTTTTATTTTTGAACGTCAGTTCACATTTGTAGGTGGATCATCAGTGTTAGAGCTAAAATTAGCATGTTTAAAGTGATTTTCATGCTTCCAGGGGCCCTAAACACAAGATTTATGGAATGGTTAAAAGTGCATGAAAATGGCCAATTTACTCACTCTGAGTTCTCAAAAAGGGTTTCTACACCCCAGGAAGTTAATTAAATACCATTTGGAGGCATTTAATGTTCGAGCAAAAAACGGCTGAGTTTCGACAAAAGAGATAACACCCCCCCATTACGTCATGCTTCAGAAATGTGGAAAATGGTCCGTTTTCAAATGTTTTATTTTTGAACGTCAGTTCACATTTGTAGGTGGATCATCAGTGTTAGAGCTAAAATTAGCATGTTTAAAGTGATTTTCATGCTTCCAGGGGCTCGGGAAGTTAATTAAATACCATTTGGAGGCATTTAATGTTCGAGCAAAAACGGCTGGTTTTCGACAAAAGAGATAACACCCCCCCATTACGTCATGCTTCAGAAATGTGGAAAATGGTCCGTTTTCAAATGTTTTATTTTTGAACGTCAGTTCACATTTGTAGGGGGATCATCAGTGTTAGAGCTAAAATTAGCATGTTTAAAGTGATTTTCATGCTTCCAGGGGCCCTAAACACAAGATTTATGGAATGGTTAAAAGTGCATGAAAATGGCCAATTTACTCACTCTGAGTTCTCAAAAAGGGTTTCTTCACCCCGGGAAGTTAATTAAATACCATTTGGAGGCATTTAATGTTCGAGCAAAAACGGCTGATTTTCGACAAAAGAGATAACACCCCCCCATTACGTCATGCTTCAGAAATGTGGAAAATGGTCCGTTTTCAAATGTTTTATTTTTGAACGTCAGTTCACATTTGTAGGTGGATCATCAGTGTTAGAGCTAAAATTAGCATGTTTAAAGTGATGTTCATGCTTCCAGGGGCTCGGGAAGTGAATTAAATACTATTTGGAGGCATTTAATGTTTGAGCAAAAACGGCTGATTTTCGACAAAAGAGATAACACCCCCCCATTACGTCATGCTTCACAAATGTGGAAAATGGTCCGTTTTCAAATGTTTTATTTTTGAACGTCAGTTCACATTTGTAGGTGGATCATCAGTGTTAGAGCTAAAATTAGCATGTTTAAAGTGATTTTCATGCTTCCAGGGGCCCTAAACTCAAGATTTATGGAATGGTTAAAAGTGCATGAAAATGGCCAATTTACTCACTCTGAGTTCTCAAAAAGGGTTTCTTCACCCCGGGAAGTTAATTAAATACCATTTGGAGGCATTTAATGTTCGAGCAAAAACGGCTGATTTTCGACAAAAGAGATAACACCCCCCCATTACGTCATGCTTCAGAAATGTGGAAAATGGTCCGTTTTCAAATGTTTTATTTTTGAACGTCAGTTCACATTTGTAGGTGGATCATCAGTGTTATTGCTAAAATTAGCACGTTTAAAGTGATTTTCATGCTTCCAGGGGCCCTAAACACAAGATTTATGGAATGGTTAAAAGTGCATGAAAATGGCCAATTTACTCACTCTGAGTTCTCAAAAAGGGTTTCTTCACCCCGGGAAGTTAATTAAATACCATTTGGAGGCATTTAATGTTCGAGCAAAAACGGCTGATTTTCGACAAAAGAGATAACACCCCCCCATTACGTCATGCTTCAGAAATGTGGAAAATGGTCCATTTTCAAATGTTTTATTTTTGAACGTCAGTTCACATTTGTAGGTGGATCATCAGTGTTAGAGCTAAAATTAGCATGTTTAAAGTGATTTTCATGCTTCCAGGGGCTCGGGAAGGTAATTAAATACTATTTGGAGGCATTTAATGTTTGAGCAAAAACGGCTGATTTTCGACAAAAGAGATAACACCCCCCCATTACGTCATGCTTCAGAAATGTGGAAAATGGTCCGTTTTCAAATGTTTTATTTTTGAAAGTCAGTTCACATTTGTAGGTGGATCATCAGTGTTAGAGCTAAAATTAGCATGTTTAAAGTGATTTTCATGCTTCCAGGGGCTCGGGAAGTTAAATAAATACCATTTGGAGGCATTTAATGTTCGAGCAAAAACGGCTGATTTTCGACAAAAGAGATAACACCCCCCCCCATTACGTCATGCTTCAGGAATGTGAAAAATGGTCCGTTTTCAAATGTTTTATTTTTGAACGTCAGTTCACATTTGTAGGTGGATCATCAGTGTTAGAGCTAAAATTAGCATGTTTAAAGTGATTTTCATGCTTCCAGGGGCTCGGGAAGTTAATTAAATACCATTTGGAGGCATTTAATGTTCGAGCAAAAATGGCTGATTTTCGACAAAAGAGATAACACCCCCCCCATTACGTCATGCTTCAGAAATGTGGAAAATGGTCCGTTTTCAAATGTTTTATTTTTGAACGTCAGTTCACATTTGTAGGTGGATCATCAGTGTTAGAGCTACATTGGCATGTTTAAAGTGATTTTCATGCTTCCAGGGGCCCTAAACACAAGATTTATGGATTGGTTAAAAGTGCATGAAAATGGCCAATTTACTCACTCTGAGTTCTCAAAAAGGGTTTCTTCACCCCGGGAAGTTAATTAAATACCATTTGGAGGCATTTAATGTTCGAGCAAAAACGGCTGATTTTCGACAAAAGAGATAACACCCCCCCATTACGTCATGCTTCAGAAATGTGGAAAATGGTCCGTTTTCAAATGTTTTATTTTTGAACGTCAGTTCACATTTGTAGGTGGATCATCAGTGTTAGAGCTAAAATTAGCATGTTTAAAGTGATTTTCATGCTTCAAGGGGCTCGGGAAGTTAATTAAATACCATTTGGAGGCATTTAATGTTCGAGCAAAAACGGCTGGTTTTCGACAAAAGAGATAACACCCCCCCATTACGTCATGCTTCAGAAATGTGGAAAATGGTCCGTTTTCAAATGTTTTATTTTTGAACGTCAGTTCACATTTGTAGGTGGATCATCAGTGTTAGAGCTAAAATTAGCATGTTTAAAGTGATTTTCATGCTTCCAGGGGCCCGTAACACAAGATTTATGGAATGGTTAAAAGTGCATGAAAATGGCCAATTTACTCACTCTGAGTTCTCAAAAAGGGTTTCTTCACCCCGGGAAGTTAATTAAATACCATTTGGAGGCATTTAATGTTCGAGCAAAAACGGCTGATTTTCGACAAAAGAGATAACACCCCCCCATTACGTCATGCTTCAGAAATGTGGAAAATGGTCCGTTTTCAAATGTTTTATTTTTGAACGTCAGTTCACATTTGTAGGTGGATCATCAGTGTTAGAGCTAAAATTAGCATGTTTAAAGTGATTTTCATGCTTCCAGGGGCCCTAAACACAAGATTTATGGAATGGTTAAAAGTGCATGAAAATGGCCAATTTACTCACTCTGAGTTCTCAAAAAGGGTTTCTTCACCCCGGGAAGTTAATTAAATACCATTTGGAGGCATTTAATGTTCGAGCAAAAACTGCTGATTTTCGACAAAAGAGATAACACCCCCACATTACGTCGTGCTTCAGAAATGTGGAAAATGGTCCGTTTTCAAATGTTTTATTTTTGAACGTCAGTTCACATTTGTAGGTGGATCATCAGTGTTAGAGCTAAAATTAGCATGTTTAAAGTGATTTTCATGCTTCCAGGGGCTCGGGAAGATAAATGAATACCATTTGGAGGCATTTAATGTTCGAGCAAAAACGGCTGATTTTCAACAAAAGAGATAACACCCCCCCATTATGTCATGCTTCAGAAATGTGGAAAATGGTCCGTTTTCAAATGTTTTATTTCTGAACGTCAGTTCACATTTGTAGGTGGATCATCAGTGTTAGAGCTCAAATTAGCATGTTTAAAGTGATTTTCATGCTTCCAGGGGCTCGGGAAGTGAATTAAATACTATTTGGAGGCATTTAATGTTCAAGCAAAAACGGCTGATTTTCGACAAAAGAGATAACACCCCCCCATTACGTCATGCTTCAGAAATGTGGAAAATGGTCCGTTTTCAAATGTTTTATTTTTGAACGTCAGTTCACATTTGTAGGTGGATCATCAGTGTTAGAGCTAAAATTAGGATGTTTAAAGTGATTTTCATGCTTCCAGAGGCTCGGGAAGTTAATTAAATACCATTTGGAGGCATTTAATGTTCTAGCAAAAATGGCTGATTTTCGACAAAAGAGATAACACCCCCCCCATTACGTCATGCTTCAGAAATGTGGAAAATGGTCCGTTTTCAAATGTTTTATTTTTGAACGTCAGTTCACATTTGTAGGTGGATCATCAGTGTTAGAGCTAACATTGGCATGTTTAAAGTGATTTTCATGCTTCCAGGGGCCCTAAACACAAGATTTATGGAATGGTTAAAAGTGCATGAAAATGGCCAATTTACTCACTCTGAGTTCTCAAAAAGGGTTTCTTCACCCGGGGAAGTTAATTAAATACCATTTGGAGGCATTTAATGTTCGAGCAAAAACGGCTGATTTTCGACAAAAGAGTTAACACCCCCCATTAGGTCATGCTTCAGAAATGTGGAAAATGGTCCGTTTTCAAATGTTTTATTTTTGAACGTCAGTTCACATTTGTAGGTGGATCATCAGTGTTAGAGCTAAAATTAGCATGTTTAAAGTGATTTTCATGCTTCCAGGGGCTCGGGAAGTTAAATAAATACCATTTGGAGGCATTTAATGTTCGAGCAAAAACAGCTGATTTTCGACAAAAGAGATAACACCCCCCCATTACGTCATGCTTCAGAAATGTGGAAAATGGTCCGTTTTCAAATGTTTTATTTTTGAACGTCAGTTCACATTTGTAGGTGGATCATCAGTGTTAGAGCTAAAATTAGCATGTTTAAAGTGATTTTCATGCTTCCAGGGGCTCGGGAAGTGAATTAAATACTATTTGGAGGCATTTAATGTTCAAGCAAAAACGACTGATTTTCGACAAAAGAGATAACACCCCCCCCATTACGTCATGCTTCAGAAATGTGGAAAATGGTCCGTTTTCAAATGTTTTATTTTTGAACGTCAGTTCAAGTTTGTAGGTGGAACATCAGTGTTAGAGTTAAAATTAGCATGTTTAAAGTGATTTTCATGCTTCCAGGAGCTCGGGAAGTTAATTAAATACCATTTGGAGGCATTTAATGTTCGAGCAAAAATGGCTGATTTTCGACAAAAGAGATAACACCCCCTCATTACGTCATGCTTCAGAAATGTGGAAAATGGTCCGTTTTCAAATGTTTTATTTTTGAACGTCAGTTCACATTTGTAGGTGGATCATCAGTGTTAGAGCTAAAATTAGCATGTTTAAAGTGATTTTCATGCTTCCAGGGGCCCTAAACACAAGATTTATGGAATGGTTAAAAGTGCATGAAAATGGCCAATTTACTCACTCTGAGTTCTCAAAAAGGGTTTCTTCACCCCGGGAAGTTAATTAAATACCATTTGGAGGCATTTAATGTTCGAGCAAAAACGGCTGATTTTCGACAAAAGAGATAACACCCCCCCATTACGTCATGCTTCAGAAATGTGGAAAATGGTCCGTTTTCAAATGTTTTATTTTTGAACGTCAGTTCACATTTGTAGGTGGATCATCAGTGTGAGAGCTAAAATTAGCATGTTTAAAGTGATTTTCATGCTTCCAGGGGCTCGGGAAGTTAATTAAATACCATTTGGAGGCATTTAATGTTCGAGCAAAAACGGCTGATTTTCGACAAAAGAGATAACACCCCCCCATTACGTCATGCTTCAGAAATGTGGAAAATGGTCCGTTTTCAAATGTTTTATTTTTGAACGTCAGTTCACATTTGTAGGTGGATCATCAGTGTTAGAGCTAAAATTAGCATGTTTAAAATGATTTTCATGCTTCCAGGGGCCCTAAACACAAGATTTATGGAATGGATAAAAGTGCATGAAAATGGCCAATTTACTCACTCTGAGTTCTCAAAAAGGGTTTCTTCACCCCAGGAAGTTAATTAAATACTATTTGGAGGCATTTAATGTTCGAGCAAAAACGGCTGATTTTCGACAAAAGAGATACCACCCCCCCCATTACGTCATGCTTCAGAAATGTGGAAAATTGTCCGTTTTCAAATGTTTTATTTTTGAACGTCAGTTCACATTTGTAGGTGGATCATCAGTGTTAGAGCTAAAATTAGCATGTTTAAAGTGATTTTCATGCTTCCAGGGGCTCGGGAAGTTAATTAAATACCATTTGGAGGCATTTAATGTTCGAGCAAAAACGGCTGGTTTTCGACAAAAGAGATAACACCCCCCCATTACGTCATGCTCCAGAAATGTGGAAAATGGTCCGTTTTCAAATGTTTTATTTTTGAACGTCAGTTCACATTTGTAGGTGGATCATCAGTGTTAGAGCTAAAATTAGCATGTTTAAAGTGATTTTCATGCTTCCAGGGGCCCTAAACACAAGATTTATGGAATGGTTAAAAGTGCATGAAAATGGCCAATTTACTCACTCTGAGTTCTCAAAAAGGGTTTCTACACCCCAGGAAGTTAATTAAATACCATTTGGAGGCATTTAATGTTCGAGCAAAAAACGGCTGAGTTTCGACAAAAGAGATAACACCCCCCCATTACGTCATGCTTCAGAAATGTGGAAAATGGTCCGTTTTCAAATGTTTTATTTTTGAACGTCATTTCACATTTGTAGGTGGATCATCAGTGTTAGAGCTAAAATTAGCATGTTTAAAGTGATTTTCATGCTTCCAGGGGCTCGGGAAGTTAATTAAATACCATTTGGAGGCATTTAATGTTCGAGCAAAAACGGCTGGTTTTCGACAAAAGAGATAACACCCCCCCATTACGTCATGCTTCAGAAATGTGGAAAATGGTCCGTTTTCAAATGTTTTATTTTTGAACGTCAGTTCACATTTGTAGGTGGATCATCAGTGTGAGAGCTAAAATTAGCATGTTTAAAGTGATTTTCATGCTTCCAGAGGCTCGGGAAGTTAATTAAATACCATTTGGAGGCATTTAATGTTCTAGCAAAAATGGCTGATTTTCGACAAAAGAGATAACACCCCCCCCATTACGTCATGCTTCAGAAATGTGGAAAATGGTCCGTTTTCAAATGTTTTATTTTTGAACGTCAGTTCACATTTGTAGGTGGATCATCAGTGTTAGAGCTAACATTGGCATGTTTAAAGTGATTTTCATGCTTCCAGGGGCCCTAAACACAAGATTTATGGAATGGTTAAAAGTGCATGAAAATGGCCAATTTACTCACTCTGAGTTCTCAAAAAGGGTTTCTTCACCCGGGGAAGTTAATTAAATACCATTTGGAGGCATTTAATGTTCGAGCAAAAACGGCTGATTTTCGACAAAAGAGTTAACACCCCCCATTAGGTCATGCTTCAGAAATGTGGAAAATGGTCCGTTTTCAAATGTTTTATTTTTGAACGTCAGTTCACATTTGTAGGTGGATCATCAGTGTTAGAGCTAAAATTAGCATGTTTAAAGTGATTTTCATGCTTCCAGGGGCTCGGGAAGTTAAATAAATACCATTTGGAGGCATTTAATGTTCGAGCAAAAACAGCTGATTTTCGACAAAAGAGATAACACCCCCCCATTACGTCATGCTTCAGAAATGTGGAAAATGGTCCGTTTTCAAATGTTTTATTTTTGAACGTCAGTTCACATTTGTAGGTGGATCATCAGTGTTAGAGCTAAAATTAGCATGTTTAAAGTGATTTTCATGCTTCCAGGGGCTCGGGAAGTGAATTAAATACTATTTGGAGGCATTTAATGTTCAAGCAAAAACGACTGATTTTCGACAAAAGAGATAACACCCCCCCCATTACGTCATGCTTCAGAAATGTGGAAAATGGTCCGTTTTCAAATGTTTTATTTTTGAACGTCAGTTCAAGTTTGTAGGTGGAACATCAGTGTTAGAGTTAAAATTAGCATGTTTAAAGTGATTTTCATGCTTCCAGGAGCTCGGGAAGTTAATTAAATACCATTTGGAGGCATTTAATGTTCGAGCAAAAATGGCTGATTTTCGACAAAAGAGATAACACCCCCTCATTACGTCATGCTTCAGAAATGTGGAAAATGGTCCGTTTTCAAATGTTTTATTTTTGAACGTCAGTTCACATTTGTAGGTGGATCATCAGTGTTAGAGCTAAAATTAGCATGTTTAAAGTGATTTTCATGCTTCCAGGGGCCCTAAACACAAGATTTATGGAATGGTTAAAAGTGCATGAAAATGGCCAATTTACTCACTCTGAGTTCTCAAAAAGGGTTTCTTCACCCCGGGAAGTTAATTAAATACCATTTGGAGGCATTTAATGTTCGAGCAAAAACGGCTGATTTTCGACAAAAGAGATAACACCCCCCCATTACGTCATGCTTCAGAAATGTGGAAAATGGTCCGTTTTCAAATGTTTTATTTTTGAACGTCAGTTCACATTTGTAGGTGGATCATCAGTGTGAGAGCTAAAATTAGCATGTTTAAAGTGATTTTCATGCTTCCAGGGGCTCGGGAAGTTAATTAAATACCATTTGGAGGCATTTAATGTTCGAGCAAAAACGGCTGATTTTCGACAAAAGAGATAACACCCCCCCATTACGTCATGCTTCAGAAATGTGGAAAATGGTCCGTTTTCAAATGTTTTATTTTTGAACGTCAGTTCACATTTGTAGGTGGATCATCAGTGTTAGAGCTAAAATTAGCATGTTTAAAATGATTTTCATGCTTCCAGGGGCCCTAAACACAAGATTTATGGAATGGATAAAAGTGCATGAAAATGGCCAATTTACTCACTCTGAGTTCTCAAAAAGGGTTTCTTCACCCCAGGAAGTTAATTAAATACTATTTGGAGGCATTTAATGTTCGAGCAAAAACGGCTGATTTTCGACAAAAGAGATACCACCCCCCCCATTACGTCATGCTTCAGAAATGTGGAAAATTGTCCGTTTTCAAATGTTTTATTTTTGAACGTCAGTTCACATTTGTAGGTGGATCATCAGTGTTAGAGCTAAAATTAGCATGTTTAAAGTGATTTTCATGCTTCCAGGGGCTCGGGAAGTTAATTAAATACCATTTGGAGGCATTTAATGTTCGAGCAAAAACGGCTGGTTTTCGACAAAAGAGATAACACCCCCCCATTACGTCATGCTCCAGAAATGTGGAAAATGGTCCGTTTTCAAATGTTTTATTTTTGAACGTCAGTTCACATTTGTAGGTGGATCATCAGTGTTAGAGCTAAAATTAGCATGTTTAAAGTGATTTTCATGCTTCCAGGGGCCCTAAACACAAGATTTATGGAATGGTTAAAAGTGCATGAAAATGGCCAATTTACTCACTCTGAGTTCTCAAAAAGGGTTTCTACACCCCAGGAAGTTAATTAAATACCATTTGGAGGCATTTAATGTTCGAGCAAAAAACGGCTGAGTTTCGACAAAAGAGATAACACCCCCCCATTACGTCATGCTTCAGAAATGTGGAAAATGGTCCGTTTTCAAATGTTTTATTTTTGAACGTCATTTCACATTTGTAGGTGGATCATCAGTGTTAGAGCTAAAATTAGCATGTTTAAAGTGATTTTCATGCTTCCAGGGGCTCGGGAAGTTAATTAAATACCATTTGGAGGCATTTAATGTTCGAGCAAAAACGGCTGGTTTTCGACAAAAGAGATAACACCCCCCCATTACGTCATGCTTCAGAAATGTGGAAAATGGTCCGTTTTCAAATGTTTTATTTTTGAACGTCAGTTCACATTTGTAGGTGGATCATCAGTGTGAGAGCTAAAATTAGCATGTTTAAAGTGATTTTCATGCTTCCAGGGGCTCGGGAAGTTAATTAAATACCATTTGGAGGCATTTAATGTTCGAGCAAAAACGGCTGATTTTCGACAAAAGAGATAACACCCCCCCATTACGTCATGCTTCAGAAATGTGGAAAATGGTCCGTTTTCAAATGTTTTATTTTTGAACGTCAGTTCACATTTGTAGGTGGATCATCAGTGTTAGAGCTAAAATTAGCATGTTTAAAATGATTTTCATGCTTCCAGGGGCCCTAAACACAAGATTTATGGAATGGATAAAAGTGCATGAAAATGGCCAATTTACTCACTCTGAGTCCTCAAAAAGGGTTTCTTCACCCCAGGAAGTTAATTAAATACTATTTGGAGGCATTTAATGTTCGAGCAAAAACGGCTGATTTTCGACAAAAGATATACCACCCCCCCCATTACGTCATGCTTCAGAAATGTGGAAAATTGTCCGTTTTCAAATGTTTTATTTTTGAACGTCAGTTCACATTTGTAGGTGGATCATCAGTGTTAGAGCTAAAATTAGCATGTTTAAAGTGATTTTCATGCTTCCAGGGGCTCGGGAAGTTAATTAAATACCATTTGGAGGCATTTAATGTTCGAGCAAAAACGGCTGGTTTTCGACAAAAGAGATAACACCCCCCCATTACGTCATGCTCCAGAAATGTGGAAAATGGTCCGTTTTCAAATGTTTTATTTTTGAACGTCAGTTCACATTTGTAGGTGGATCATCAGTGTTAGAGCTAAAATTAGCATGTTTAAAGTGATTTTCATGCTTCCAGGGGCCCTAAACACAAGATTTATGGAATGGTTAAAAGTGCATGAAAATGGCCAATTTACTCACTCTGAGTTCTCAAAAAGGGTTTCTACACCCCAGGAAGTTAATCAAATACCATTTGGAGGCATTTAATGTTCGAGCAAAAAACGGCTGAGTTTCGACAAAAGAGATAACACCCCCCCATTACGTCATGCTTCAGAAATGTGGAAAATGGTCCGTTTTCAAATGTTTTATTTTTGAACGTCAGTTCACATTTGTAGGTGGATCATCAGTGTTAGAGCTAAAATTAGCATGTTTAAAGTGATTTTCATGCTTCCAGGGGCTCGGGAAGTTAATTAAATACCATTTGGAGGCATTTAATGTTCGAGCAAAAACGGCTGGTTTTCGACAAAAGAGATAACACCCCCCCATTACGTCATGCTTCAGAAATGTGGAAAATGGTCCGTTTTCAAATGTTTTATTTTTGAACGTCAGTTCACATTTGTAGGTGGATCATCAGTGTGAGAGCTAAAATTAGCATGTTTAAAGTGATTTTCATGCTTCCAGGGGCTCGGGAAGTTAATTAAATACCATTTGGAGGCATTTAATGTTCAAGCAAAAACGGCTGATTTTCGACAAAAGAGATAACACCCCCCCATTACGTCATGCTTCAGAAATGTGGAAAATGGTCCGTTTTCAAATGTTTTATTTTTGAACGTCAGTTCACATTTGTAGGTGGATCATCAGTGTTAGAGCTAAAATTAGCATGTTTAAAATGATTTTCATGCTTCCAGGGGCCCTAAACACAAGATTTATGGAATGGATAAAAGTGCATGAAAATGGCCAATTTACTCACTCTGAGTCCTCAAAAAGGGTTTCTTCACCCCAGGAAGTTAATTAAATACTATTTGGAGGCATTTAATGTTCGAGCAAAAACGGCTGATTTTCGACAAAAGAGATACCACCCCCCCCATTACGTCATGCTTCAGAAATGTGGAAAATTGTCCGTTTTCAAATGTTTTATTTTTGAACGTCAGTTCACATTTGTAGGTGGATCATCAGTGTTAGAGCTAAAATTAGCATGTTTAAAGTGATTTTCATGCTTCCAGGGGCTCGGGAAGTTAATTAAATACCATTTGGAGGCATTTAATGTTCGAGCAAAAACGGCTGGTTTTCGACAAAAGAGATAACACCCCCCCATTACGTCATGCTCCAGAAATGTGGAAAATGGTCCGTTTTCAAATGTTTTATTTTTGAACGTCAGTTCACATTTGTAGGTGGATCATCAGTGTTAGAGCTAAAATTAGCATGTTTAAAGTGATTTTCATGCTTCCAGGGGCCCTAAACACAAGATTTATGGAATGGTTAAAAGTGCATGAAAATGGCCAATTTACTCACTCTGAGTTCTCAAAAAGGGTTTCTACACCCCAGGAAGTTAATTAAATACCATTTGGAGGCATTTAATGTTCGAGCAAAAAACGGCTGAGTTTCGACAAAAGAGATAACACCCCCCCATTACGTCATGCTTCAGAAATGTGGAAAATGGTCCGTTTTCAAATGTTTTATTTTTGAACGTCAGTTCACATTTGTAGGTGGATCATCAGTGTTAGAGCTAAAATTAGCATGTTTAAAGTGATTTTCATGCTTCCAGGGGCTCGGGAAGTTAATTAAATACCATTTGGAGGCATTTAATGTTCGAGCAAAAACGGCTGGTTTTCGACAAAAGAGATAACACCCCCCCATTACGTCATGCTTCAGAAATGTGGAAAATGGTCCGTTTTCAAATGTTTTATTTTTGAACGTCAGTTCACATTTGTAGGGGGATCATCAGTGTTAGAGCTAAAATTAGCATGTTTAAAGTGATTTTCATGCTTCCAGGGGCCCTAAACACAAGATTTATGGAATGGTTAAAAGTGCATGAAAATGGCCAATTTACTCACTCTGAGTTCTCAAAAAGGGTTTCTTCACCCCGGGAAGTTAATTAAATACCATTTGGAGGCATTTAATGTTCGAGCAAAAACGGCTGATTTTCGACAAAAGAGATAACACCCCCCCATTACGTCATGCTTCAGAAATGTGGAAAATGGTCCGTTTTCAAATGTTTTATTTTTGAACGTCAGTTCACATTTGTAGGTGGATCATCAGTGTTAGAGCTAAAATTAGCATGTTTAAAGTGATGTTCATGCTTCCAGGGGCTCGGGAAGTGAATTAAATACTATTTGGAGGCATTTAATGTTTGAGCAAAAACGGCTGATTTTCGACAAAAGAGATAACACCCCCCCATTACGTCATGCTTCACAAATGTGGAAAATGGTCCGTTTTCAAATGTTTTATTTTTGAACGTCAGTTCACATTTGTAGGTGGATCATCAGTGTTAGAGCTAAAATTAGCATGTTTAAAGTGATTTTCATGCTTCCAGGGGCCCTAAACTCAAGATTTATGGAATGGTTAAAAGTGCATGAAAATGGCCAATTTACTCACTCTGAGTTCTCAAAAAGGGTTTCTTCACCCCGGGAAGTTAAATTAATACCATTTGGAGGCATTTAATGTTCGAGCAAAAACGGCTGATTTTCGACAAAAGAGATAACACCCCCCCATTACGTCATGCTTCAGAAATGTGGAAAATGGTCCGTTTTCAAATGTTTTATTTTTGAACGTCAGTTCACATTTGTAGGTGGATCATCAGTGTTATTGCTAAAATTAGCATGTTTAAAGTGATTTTCATGCTTCCAGGGGCCCTAAACACAAGATTTATGGAATGGTTAAAAGTGCATGAAAATGGCCAATTTACTCACTCTGAGTTCTCAAAAAGGGTTTCTTCACCCCGGGAAGTTAATTAAATACCATTTGGAGGCATTTAATGTTCGAGCAAAAACGGCTGATTTTCGACAAAAGAGATAACACCCCCCCATTACGTCATGCTTCAGAAATGTGGAAAATGGTCCATTTTCAAATGTTTTATTTTTGAACGTCAGTTCACATTTGTAGGTGGATCATCAGTGTTAGAGCTAAAATTAGCATGTTTAAAGTGATTTTCATGCTTCCAGGGGCTCGGGAAGGTAATTAAATACTATTTGGAGGCATTTAATGTTTGAGCAAAAACGGCTGATTTTCGACAAAAGAGATAACACCCCCCCATTACGTCATGCTTCAGAAATGTGGAAAATGGTCCGTTTTCAAATGTTTTATTTTTGAAAGTCAGTTCACATTTGTAGGTGGATCATCAGTGTTAGAGCTAAAATTAGCATGTTTAAAGTGATTTTCATGCTTCCAGGGGCTCGGGAAGTTAATTAAATACCATTTGGAGGCATTTAATGTTCGAGCAAAAATGGCTGATTTTCGACAAAAGAGATAACACCCCCCCCATTACGTCATGCTTCAGAAATGTGGAAAATGGTCCGTTTTCAAATGTTTTATTTTTGAACGTCAGTTCACATTTGTAGGTGGATCATCAGTGTTAGAGCTACATTGGCATGTTTAAAGTGATTTTCATGCTTCCAGGGGCCCTAAACACAAGATTTATGGATTGGTTAAAAGTGCATGAAAATGGCCAATTTACTCACTCTGAGTTCTCAAAAAGGGTTTCTTCACCCCGGGAAGTTAATTAAATACCATTTGGAGGCATTTAATGTTCGAGCAAAAACGGCTGATTTTCGACAAAAGAGATAACACCCCCCCATTACGTCATGCTTCAGAAATGTGGAAAATGGTCCGTTTTCAAATGTTTTATTTTTGAACGTCAGTTCACATTTGTAGGTGGATCATCAGTGTTAGAGCTAAAATTAGCATGTTTAAAGTGATTTTCATGCTTCAAGGGGCTCGGGAAGTTAATTAAATACCATTTGGAGGCATTTAATGTTCGAGCAAAAACGGCTGGTTTTCGACAAAAGAGATAACACCCCCCCATTACGTCATGCTTCAGAAATGTGGAAAATGGTCCGTTTTCAAATGTTTTATTTTTGAACGTCAGTTCACATTTGTAGGTGGATCATCAGTGTTAGAGCTAAAATTAGCATGTTTAAAGTGATTTTCATGCTTCCAGGGGCCCTAAACACAAGATTTATGGAATGGTTAAAAGTGCATGAAAATGGCCAATTACTCACTCTGAGTTCTCAAAAAGGGTTTCTTCCCCCCGGGAAGTTAATTAAATACCATTTGGAGGCATTTAATGTTCGAGCAAAAACAGCTGATTTTCGACAAAAGAGATAACACCCCCCCATTACGTCATGCTTCAGAAATGTGGAAAATGGTCCGTTTTCAAATGTTTTATTTTTGAACGTCAGTTCACATTTGTAGGTGGATCATCAGTGTTAGAGCTAAAATTAGCATGTTTAAAGTGATGTTCATGCTTCCAGGGGCTCAGGAAGTGAATTAAATACTATTTGGAGGCATTTAATGTGTGAGCAAAAACGGCTGATTTTCGACAAAAGAGATAACACCCCCCCATTACGTCATGCTTCAGAAATGTGGAAAATGGTCCGTTTTCAAATGTTTTATTTTTGAACGTCAGTTCACATTTGTAGGTGGATCATCAGTGTTAGAGCTAAAATTATCATGTTTAAAGTGATTTTCATGCTTCCAGGGGCCCTAAACACAAGATTTATGGAATGGTTAAAAGTGCATGAAAATGGCCAATTTACTCACTCTGAGTTCTCAAAAAGGGTTTCTTCACCCCGGGAAGTTAATTAAATACCATTTGGAGTCATTTAATGTTCGAGCAAAAACGGCTGATTTTCGACAAAAGAGATAACACCCCCCCATTACGTCATGCTTCAGAAATGTGGAAAATGGTCCGTTTTCAAATGTTTTATTTTTGAACGTCAGTTCACATTTGTAGGTGGATCATCAGTGTTAGAGCTAAAATTAGCATGTTTAAAGTGATTTTCATGCTTCCAGGGGCCCTAAACACAAGATTTATGGAATGGTTAAAAGTGCATGAAAATGGCCAATTTACTCACTCTGAGTTCTCAAAAAGGGTTTCTTCACCCCAGGAAGTTAATTAAATACCATTTGGAGGCATTTAATGTTCGAGCAAAAACGGCTGAGTTTCGACAAAAGAGATAACACCCCCCCATTACGTCATGCTTCAGAAATGTGGAAAATGGTCCGTTTTCAAATGTTTTATTTTTGAACGTCAGTTCACATTTGTAGGTGGATCATCAGTGTTAGAGCTAAAATTAGCATGTTTAAAGTGATTTTCATGCTTCCAGGGGCCCGTAACACAAGATTTATGGAATGGTTAAAAGTGCATGAAAATGGCCAATTTACTCACTCTGAGTTCTCAAAAAGGGTTTCTTCACCCCGGGAAGTTAATTAAATACCATTTGGAGGCATTTAATGTTCGAGCAAAAACGGCTGATTTTCGACAAAAGAGATAACACCCCCCCATTACGTCATGCTTCAGAAATGTGGAAAATGGTCCGTTTTCAAATGTTTTATTTTTGAACGTCAGTTCACATTTGTAGGTGGATCATCAGTGTTAGAGCTAAAATTGGCATGTTTAAAGTGATTTTCATGCTTCCAGGGGCCCTAAACACAAGATTTATGGAATGGTTAAAAGTGCATGAAAATGGCCAATTTACTCACTCTGAGTTCTCAAAAAGGGTTTCTTCACCCCGGGAAGTTAATTAAATACCATTTGGAGGCATTTAATGTTCGAGCAAAAACTGCTGATTTTCGACAAAAGAGATAACACCCCCCCATTACGTCATGCTTCAGAAATGTGGAAAATGGTCCGTTTTCAAATGTTTTATTTTTGAACGTCAGTTCACATTTGTAGGTGGATCATCAGTGTTAGAGCTAAAATTAGCATGTTTAAAGTGATTTTCATGCTTCCAGGGGCTCGGGAAGTTAAATGAATACCATTTGGAGGCATTTAATGTTCTAGCAAAAACGGCTGATTTTCAACAAAAGAGATAACACCCCCCCATTATGTCATGCTTCAGAAATGTGGAAAATGGTCCGTTTTCAAATGTTTTATTTCTGAACGTCAGTTCACATTTGTAGGTGGATCATCAGTGTTAGAGCTCAAATTAGCATGTTTAAAGTGATTTTCATGCTTCCAGGGGCTCGGGAAGTGAATTAAATACTATTTGGAGGCATTTAATGTTCAAGCAAAAACGGCTGATTTTCGACAAAAGAGATAACACCCCCCCATTACGTCATGCTTCAGAAATGTGGAAAATGGTCCGTTTTCAAATGTTTTATTTTTGAACGTCAGTTCACATTTGTAGGTGGATCATCAGTGTTAGAGCTAAAATTAGGATGTTTAAAGTGATTTTCATGCTTCCAGAGGCTCGGGAAGTTAATTAAATACCATTTGGAGGCATTTAATGTTCGAGCAAAAACGGCTGATTTTCGACAAAAGAGGTAACATCCCCCCATTACGTCATGCTTCAGAAATGTGGAAAATGGTCCGTTTTCAAATGTTTTATTTTTGAACGTCAGTTCACATTTGTAGGTGGATCATCAGTGTTAGAGCTAAAATTAGCATGTTTAAAGTGATTTTCATGCTTCCAGGGGCTCGGGAAGTTAAATAAATACCATTTGGAGGCATTTAATGTTCGAGCAAAAACGGCTGATTTTCGACAAAAGAGATAACACCCCCCCATTACGTCATGCTTCAGAAATGTGGAAAATGGTCCGTTTTCAAATGTTTTATTTTTGAACGTCAGTTCAAGTTTGTAGGTGGAACATCAGTGTTAGAGTTAAAATTAGCATGTTTAAAGTGATTTTCATGCTTCCAGGAGCTCGGGAAGTTAATTAAATACCATTTGGAGGCATTTAATGTTCGAGCAAAAATGGCTGATTTTCGACAAAAGAGATAACACCCCCTCATTACGTCATGCTTCAGAAATGTGGAAAATGGTCCGTTTTCAAATGTTTTATTTTTGAACGTCAGTTCACATTTGTAGGTGGATCATCAGTGTTAGAGCTAAAATTAGCATGTTTAAAGTGATTTTCATGCTTCCAGGGGCCCTAAACACAAGATTTATGGAATGGTTAAAAGTGCATGAAAATGGCCAATTTACTCACTCTGAGTTCTCAAAAAGGGTTTCTTCACCCCGGGAAGTTAATTAAATACCATTTGGAGGCATTTAATGTTCGAGCAAAAACGGCTGATTTTCGACAAAAGAGATAACACCCCCCCATTACGTCATGCTTCAGAAATGTGGAAAATGGTCCGTTTTCAAATGTTTTATTTTTGAACGTCAGTTCACATTTGTAGGTGGATCCTCAGTGTGAGAGCTAAAATTAGCATGTTTAAAGTGATTTTCATGCTTCCAGGGGCTCGGGAAGTTAATTAAATACCATTTGGAGACATTTAATGTTCGAGCAAAAACGGCTGATTTTCGACAAAAGAGATAACACCCCCCCATTACGTCATGCTTCAGAAATGTGGAAAATGGTCCGTTTTCAAATGTTTTATTTTTGAACGTCAGTTCACATTTGTAGGTGGATCATCAGTGTTAGAGCTAACATTGGCATGTTTAAAGTGATTTTCATGCTTCCAGGGGCCCTAAACACAAGATTTATGGAATGGTTAAAAGTGCATGAAAATGGCCAATTTACTCACTCTGAGTTCTCAAAAAGGGTTTCTTCACCCCAGGAAGTTAATTAAATACCATTTGGAGGCATTTAATGTTCGAGCAAAAACGGCTGATTTTCGACAAAAGAGATAACACCCCCCCATTACGTCATGCTTCAGAAATGTGGAAAATGGTCCGTTTTCAAATGTTTTATTTTTGAACGTCAGTTCACATTTGTAGGTGGATCATCAGTGTTAGAGCTAAAATTAGCATGTTTAAAGTGATTTTCATGCTTCAAGGGGCTCGGGAAGTTAATTAAATACCATTTGGAGGCATTTAATGTTCGAGCAAAAACGGCTGATTTTCGACAAAAGAGATAACACCCCCATTACGTCATGCTTAAGAAATGTGGAAAATGGTCCGTTTTCAAATGTTTTATTTTTGAACGTCAGTTCACATTTGTAGGTGGATCATCAGTGTTAGAGCTAAAATTAGCATGTTTAAAGTGATTTTCATGCTTCCAGGGGCTCGGGAAGTTAATTAAATACCATTTGGAGGCATTTAATGTTCGAGCAAAAACGGCTGGTTTTCGACAAAAGAGATAACACCCCCCCATTACGTCATGCTTCAGAAATGTGGAAAATGGTCCGTTTTCAAATGTTTTATTTTTGAACGTCAGTTCACATTTGTAGGTGGATCATCAGTGTTAGAGCTAAAATTAGCATGTTTAAAGTGATTTTCATGCTTCCAGGGGCCCTAAACACAAGATTTATGGAATGGTTAAAAGTGCATGAAAATGGCCAATTTACTCACTCTGAGTTCTCAAAAAGGGTTTCTTCACCCCAGGAAGTTAATTAAATACCATTTGGAGGCATTTAATGTTCGAGCAAAAACGGCTGAGTTTCGACAAAAGAGATAACACCCCCCCATTACGTCATGCTTCAGAAATGTGGAAAATGGTCCGTTTTCAAATGTTTTATTTTTGAACGTCAGTTCACATTTGTAGGTGGATCATCAGTGTTAGAGCTAAAATTAGCATGTTTAAAGTGATTTTCATGCTTCCAGGGGCCCGTAACACAAGATTTATGGAATGGTTAAAAGTGCATGAAAATGGCCAATTTACTCACTCTGAGTTCTCAAAAAGGGTTTCTTCACCCCGGGAAGTTAATTAAATACCATTTGGAGGCATTTAATGTTCGAGCAAAAACGGCTGATTTTCGACAAAAGAGATAACACCCCCCCATTACGTCATGCTTCAGAAATGTGGAAAATGGTCCGTTTTCAAATGTTTTATTTTTGAACGTCAGTTCACATTTGTAGGTGGATCATCAGTGTTAGAGCTAAAATTGGCATGTTTAAAGTGATTTTCATGCTTCCAGGGGCCCTAAACACAAGATTTATGGAATGGTTAAAAGTGCATGAAAATGGCCAATTTACTCACTCTGAGTTCTCAAAAAGGGTTTCTTCACCCCGGGAAGTTAATTAAATACCATTTGGAGGCATTTAATGTTCGAGCAAAAACTGCTGATTTTCGACAAAAGAGATAACACCCCCCCATTACGTCATGCTTCAGAAATGTGGAAAATGGTCCGTTTTCAAATGTTTTATTTTTGAACGTCAGTTCACATTTGTAGGTGGATCATCAGTGTTAGAGCTAAAATTAACATGTTTAAAGTGATTTTCATGCTTCCAGGGGCTCGGGAAGTTAAATGAATACCATTTGGAGGCATTTAATGTTCTAGCAAAAACGGCTGATTTTCAACAAAAGAGATAACACCCCCCCATTATGTCATGCTTCAGAAATGTGGAAAATGGTCCGTTTTCAAATGTTTTATTTCTGAACGTCAGTTCACATTTGTAGGTGGATCATCAGTGTTAGAGCTCAAATTAGCATGTTTAAAGTGATTTTCATGCTTCCAGGGGCTCGGGAAGTGAATTAAATACTATTTGGAGGCATTTAATGTTCAAGCAAAAACGGCTGATTTTCGACAAAAGAGATAACACCCCCCCATTACGTCATGCTTCAGAAATGTGGAAAATGGTCCGTTTTCAAATGTTTTATTTTTGAACGTCAGTTCACATTTGTAGGTGGATCATCAGTGTTAGAGGTAAAATTAGGATGTTTAAAGTGATTTTCATGCTTCCAGAGGCTCGGGAAGTTAATTAAATACCATTTGGAGGCATTTAATGTTCGAGCAAAAATGGCTGATTTTCGACAAAAGAGATAACACCCCCCCATTACGTCATGCTTCAGAAATGTGGAAAATGGTCCGTTTTCAAATGTTTTATTTTTGAACGTCAGTTCACATTTGTAGGTGGATCATCAGTGTTAGAGCTAACATTGGCATGTTTAAAGTGATTTTCATGCTTCCAGGGGCCCTAAACACAAGATTTATGGAATGGTTAAAAGTGCATGAAAATGGCCAATTTACTCACTCTGAGTTCTCAAAAAGGGTTTCTTCACCCGGGGAAGTTAATTAAATACCATTTGGAGGCATTTAATGTTCGAGCAAAAACGGCTGATTTTCGACAAAAGAGGTAACACCCCCCCATTACGTCATGCTTCAGAAATGTGGAAAATGGTCCGTTTTCAAATGTTTTATTTTTGAACGTCAGTTCACATTTGTAGGTGGATCATCAGTGTTAGAGCTAAAATTAGCATGTTTAAAGTGATTTTCATGCTTCCAGGGGCTCGGGAAGTTAAATAAATACCATTTGGAGGCATTTAATGTTCGAGCAAAAACGGCTGATTTTCGACAAAAGAGATAACACCCCCCCATTACGTCATGCTTCAGAAATGTGGAAAATGGTCCGTTTTCAAATGTTTTATTTTTGAACGTCAGTTCACATTTGTAGGTGGATCATCAGTGTTAGAGCTAAAATTAGCATGTTTAAAGTGATTTTCATGCTTCCAGGGGCTCGGGAAGTGAATTAAATACTATTTGGAGGCATTTAATGTTCAAGCAAAAACGGCTGATTTTCGACAAAAGAGATAACACCCCCCATTACGTCATGCTTCAGAAATGTGGAAAAAGGTCCGTTTTCAAATGTTTTATTTTTGAACGTCAGTTCAAGTTTGTAGGTGGAACATCAGTGTTAGAGTTAAAATTAGCATGTTTAAAGTGATTTTCATGCTTCCAGGAGCTCGGGAAGTTAATTAAATACCATTTGGAGGCATTTAATGTTCGAGCAAAAATGGCTGATTTTCGACAAAAGAGATAACACCCCCTCATTACGTCATGCTTCAGAAATGTGGAAAATGGTCCGTTTTCAAATGTTTTATTTTTGAACGTCAGTTCACATTTGTAGGTGGATCATCAGTGTTAGAGCTACATTGGCATGTTTAAAGTGATTTTCATGCTTCCAGGGGCCCTAAACACAAGATTTATGGATTGGTTAAAAGTGCATGAAAATGGCCAATTTACTCACTCTGAGTTCTCAAAAAGGGTTTCTTCACCCCGGGAAGTTAATTAAATACCATTTGGAGGCATTTAATGTTCGAGCAAAAACGGCTGATTTTCGACAAAAGAGATAACACCCCCCCATTACGTCATGCTTCAGAAATGTGGAAAATGGTCCGTTTTCAAATGTTTTATTTTTGAACGTCAGTTCACATTTGTAGGTGGATCATCAGTGTTAGAGCTAAAATTAGCATGTTTAAAGTGATTTTCATGCTTCAAGGGGCTCGGGAAGTTAATTAAATACCATTTGGAGGCATTTAATGTTCGAGCAAAAACGGCTGGTTTTCGACAAAAGAGATAACACCCCCCCATTACGTCATGCTTCAGAAATGTGGAAAATGGTCCGTTTTCAAATGTTTTATTTTTGAACGTCAGTTCACATTTGTAGGTGGATCATCAGTGTTAGAGCTAAAATTAGCATGTTTAAAGTGATTTTCATGCTTCCAGGGGCCCTAAACACAAGATTTATGGAATGGTTAAAAGTGCATGAAAATGGCCAATTACTCACTCTGAGTTCTCAAAAAGGGTTTCTTCCCCCCGGGAAGTTAATTAAATACCATTTGGAGGCATTTAATGTTCGAGCAAAAACAGCTGATTTTCGACAAAAGAGATAACACTCCCCCATTACGTCATGCTTCAGAAATGTGGAAAATGGTCCGTTTTCAAATGTTTTATTTTTGAACGTCAGTTCACATTTGTAGGTGGATCATCAGTGTTAGAGCTAAAATTAGCATGTTTAAAGTGATGTTCATGCTTCCAGGGGCTCAGGAAGTGAATTAAATACTATTTGGAGGCATTTAATGTGTGAGCAAAAACGGCTGATTTTCGACAAAAGAGATCACACCCCCCCATTACGTCATGCTTCAGAAATGTGGAAAATGGTCCGTTTTCAAATGTTTTATTTTTGAACGTCAGTTCACATTTGTAGGTGGATCATCAGTGTTAGAGCTAAAATTATCATGTTTAAAGTGATTTTCATGCTTCCAGGGGCCCTAAACACAAGATTTATGGAATGGTTAAAAGTGCATGAAAATGGCCAATTTACTCACTCTGAGTTCTCAAAAAGGGTTTCTTCACCCCGGGAAGTTAATTAAATACCATTTGGAGTCATTTAATGTTCGAGCAAAAACGGCTGATTTTCGACAAAAGAGATAACACCCCCATTACGTCATGCTTAAGAAATGTGGAAAATGGTCCGTTTTCAAATGTTTTATTTTTGAACGTCAGTTCACATTTGTAGGTGGATCATCAGTGTTAGAGCTAAAATTAGCATGTTTAAAGTGATTTTCATGCTTCCAGGGGCTCGGGAAGTTAATTAAATACCATTTGGAGGCATTTAATGTTCGAGCAAAAACGGCTGGTTTTCGACAAAAGAGATAACACCCCCCCATTACGTCATGCTTCAGAAATGTGGAAAATGGTCCGTTTTCAAATGTTTTATTTTTGAACGTCAGTTCACATTTGTAGGTGGATCATCAGTGTTAGAGCTAAAATTAGCATGTTTAAAGTGATTTTCATGCTTCCAGGGGCCCTAAACACAAGATTTATGGAATGGTTAAAAGTGCATGAAAATGGCCAATTTACTCACTCTGAGTTCTCAAAAAGGGTTTCTTCACCCCAGGAAGTTAATTAAATACCATTTGGAGGCATTTAATGTTCGAGCAAAAACGGCTGAGTTTCGACAAAAGAGATAACACCCCCCCATTACGTCATGCTTCAGAAATGTGGAAAATGGTCCGTTTTCAAATGTTTTATTTTTGAACGTCAGTTCACATTTGTAGGTGGATCATCAGTGTTAGAGCTAAAATTAGCATGTTTAAAGTGATTTTCATGCTTCCAGGGGCCCGTAACACAAGATTTATGGAATGGTTAAAAGTGCATGAAAATGGCCAATTTACTCACTCTGAGTTCTCAAAAAGGGTTTCTTCACCCCGGGAAGTTAATTAAATACCATTTGGAGGCATTTAATGTTCGAGCAAAAACGGCTGATTTTCGACAAAAGAGATAACACCCCCCCATTACGTCATGCTTCAGAAATGTGGAAAATGGTCCGTTTTCAAATGTTTTATTTTTGAACGTCAGTTCACATTTGTAGGTGGATCATCAGTGTTAGAGCTAAAATTGGCATGTTTAAAGTGATTTTCATGCTTCCAGGGGCCCTAAACACAAGATTTATGGAATGGTTAAAAGTGCATGAAAATGGCCAATTTACTCACTCTGAGTTCTCAAAAAGGGTTTCTTCACCCCGGGAAGTTAATTAAATACCATTTGGAGGCATTTAATGTTCGAGCAAAAACTGCTGATTTTCGACAAAAGAGATAACACCCCCCCATTACGTCATGCTTCAGAAATGTGGAAAATGGTCCGTTTTCAAATGTTTTATTTTTGAACGTCAGTTCACATTTGTAGGTGGATCATCAGTGTTAGAGCTAAAATTAACATGTTTAAAGTGATTTTCATGCTTCCAGGGGCTCGGGAAGTTAAATGAATACCATTTGGAGGCATTTAATGTTCTAGCAAAAACGGCTGATTTTCAACAAAAGAGATAACACCCCCCCATTATGTCATGCTTCAGAAATGTGGAAAATGGTCCGTTTTCAAATGTTTTATTTCTGAACGTCAGTTCACATTTGTAGGTGGATCATCAGTGTTAGAGCTCAAATTAGCATGTTTAAAGTGATTTTCATGCTTCCAGGGGCTCGGGAAGTGAATTAAATACTATTTGGAGGCATTTAATGTTCAAGCAAAAACGGCTGATTTTCGACAAAAGAGATAACACCCCCCCATTACGTCATGCTTCAGAAATGTGGAAAATGGTCCGTTTTCAAATGTTTTATTTTTGAACGTCAGTTCACATTTGTAGGTGGATCATCAGTGTTAGAGGTAAAATTAGGATGTTTAAAGTGATTTTCATGCTTCCAGAGGCTCGGGAAGTTAATTAAATACCATTTGGAGGCATTTAATGTTCGAGCAAAAATGGCTGATTTTCGACAAAAGAGATAACACCCCCCCATTACGTCATGCTTCAGAAATGTGGAAAATGGTCCGTTTTCAAATGTTTTATTTTTGAACGTCAGTTCACATTTGTAGGTGGATCATCAGTGTTAGAGCTAACATTGGCATGTTTAAAGTGATTTTCATGCTTCCAGGGGCCCTAAACACAAGATTTATGGAATGGTTAAAAGTGCATGAAAATGGCCAATTTACTCACTCTGAGTTCTCAAAAAGGGTTTCTTCACCCGGGGAAGTTAATTAAATACCATTTGGAGGCATTTAATGTTCGAGCAAAAACGGCTGATTTTCGACAAAAGAGGTAACACCCCCCCATTACGTCATGCTTCAGAAATGTGGAAAATGGTCCGTTTTCAAATGTTTTATTTTTGAACGTCAGTTCACATTTGTAGGTGGATCATCAGTGTTAGAGCTAAAATTAGCATGTTTAAAGTGATTTTCATGCTTCCAGGGGCTCGGGAAGTTAAATAAATACCATTTGGAGGCATTTAATGTTCGAGCAAAAACGGCTGATTTTCGACAAAAGAGATAACACCCCCCCATTACGTCATGCTTCAGAAATGTGGAAAATGGTCCGTTTTCAAATGTTTTATTTTTGAACGTCAGTTCACATTTGTAGGTGGATCATCAGTGTTAGAGCTAAAATTAGCATGTTTAAAGTGATTTTCATGCTTCCAGGGGCTCGGGAAGTGAATTAAATACTATTTGGAGGCATTTAATGTTCAAGCAAAAACGGCTGATTTTCGACAAAAGAGATAACACCCCCCATTACGTCATGCTTCAGAAATGTGGAAAAAGGTCCGTTTTCAAATGTTTTATTTTTGAACGTCAGTTCAAGTTTGTAGGTGGAACATCAGTGTTAGAGTTAAAATTAGCATGTTTAAAGTGATTTTCATGCTTCCAGGAGCTCGGGAAGTTAATTAAATACCATTTGGAGGCATTTAATGTTCGAGCAAAAATGGCTGATTTTCGACAAAAGAGATAACACCCCCTCATTACGTCATGCTTCAGAAATGTGGAAAATGGTCCGTTTTCAAATGTTTTATTTTTGAACGTCAGTTCACATTTGTAGGTGGATCATCAGTGTTAGAGCTAAAATTAGCATGTTTAAAGTGATTTTCATGCTTCCAGGGGCCCTAAACACAAGATTTATGGAATGGTTAAAAGTGCATGAAAATGGCCAATTTACTCACTCTGAGTTCTCAAAAAGGGTTTCTTCACCCCGGGAAGTTAATTAAATACCATTTGGAGGCATTTAATGTTCGAGCAAAAACGGCTGATTTTCGACAAAAGAGATAACACCCCCCCATTACGTCATGCTTCAGAAATGTGGAAAATGGTCCGTTTTCAAATGTTTTATTTTTGAACGTCAGTTCACATTTGTAGGTGGATCCTCAGTGTGAGAGCTAAAATTAGCATGTTTAAAGTGATTTTCATGCTTCCAGGGGCTCGGGAAGTTAATTAAATACCATTTGGAGACATTTAATGTTCGAGCAAAAACGGCTGATTTTCGACAAAAGAGATAACACCCCCCCATTACGTCATGCTTCAGAAATGTGGAAAATGGTCCGTTTTCAAATGTTTTATTTTTGAACGTCAGTTCACATTTGTAGGTGGATCATCAGTGTTAGAGCTAACATTGGCATGTTTAAAGTGATTTTCATGCTTCCAGGGGCCCTAAACACAAGATTTATGGAATGGTTAAAAGTGCATGAAAATGGCCAATTTACTCACTCTGAGTTCTCAAAAAGGGTTTCTACACCCCAGGAAGTTAATTAAATACCATTTGGAGGCATTTAATGTTCGAGCAAAAAACGGCTGAGTTTCGACAAAAGAGATAACACCCCCCCATTACGTCATGCTTCAGAAATGTGGAAAATGGTCCGTTTTCAAATGTTTTATTTTTGAACGTCAGTTCACATTTGTAGGTGGATCATCAGTGTTAGAGCTAAAATTAGCATGTTTAAAGTGATTTTCATGCTTCCAGGGGCTCGGGAAGTTAATTAAATACCATTTGGAGGCATTTAATGTTCGAGCAAAAACGGCTGGTTTTCGACAAAAGAGATAACACCCCCCCATTACGTCATGCTTCAGAAATGTGGAAAATGGTCCGTTTTCAAATGTTTTATTTTTGAACGTCAGTTCACATTTGTAGGGGGATCATCAGTGTTAGAGCTAAAATTAGCATGTTTAAAGTGATTTTCATGCTTCCAGGGGCCCTAAACACAAGATTTATGGAATGGTTAAAAGTGCATGAAAATGGCCAATTTACTCACTCTGAGTTCTCAAAAAGGGTTTCTTCACCCCGGGAAGTTAATTAAATACCATTTGGAGGCATTTAATGTTCGAGCAAAAACGGCTGATTTTCGACAAAAGAGATAACACCCCCCCATTACGTCATGCTTCAGAAATGTGGAAAATGGTCCGTTTTCAAATGTTTTATTTTTGAACGTCAGTTCACATTTGTAGGTGGATCATCAGTGTTAGAGCTAAAATTAGCATGTTTAAAGTGATGTTCATGCTTCCAGGGGCTCGGGAAGTGAATTAAATACTATTTGGAGGCATTTAATGTTTGAGCAAAAACGGCTGATTTTCGACAAAAGAGATAACACCCCCCCATTACGTCATGCTTCACAAATGTGGAAAATGGTCCGTTTTCAAATGTTTTATTTTTGAACGTCAGTTCACATTTGTAGGTGGATCATCAGTGTTAGAGCTAAAATTAGCATGTTTAAAGTGATTTTCATGCTTCCAGGGGCCCTAAACTCAAGATTTATGGAATGGTTAAAAGTGCATGAAAATGGCCAATTTACTCACTCTGAGTTCTCAAAAAGGGTTTCTTCACCCCGGGAAGTTAATTAAATACCATTTGGAGGCATTTAATGTTCGAGCAAAAACGGCTGATTTTCGACAAAAGAGATAACACCCCCCCATTACGTCATGCTTCAGAAATGTGGAAAATGGTCCGTTTTCAAATGTTTTATTTTTGAACGTCAGTTCACATTTGTAGGTGGATCATCAGTGTTATTGCTAAAATTAGCATGTTTAAAGTGATTTTCATGCTTCCAGGGGCCCTAAACACAAGATTTATGGAATGGTTAAAAGTGCATGAAAATGGCCAATTTACTCACTCTGAGTTCTCAAAAAGGGTTTCTTCACCCCGGGAAGTTAATTAAATACCATTTGGAGGCATTTAATGTTCGAGCAAAAACGGCTGATTTTCGACAAAAGAGATAACACCCCCCCATTACGTCATGCTTCAGAAATGTGGAAAATGGTCCATTTTCAAATGTTTTATTTTTGAACGTCAGTTCACATTTGTAGGTGGATCATCAGTGTTAGAGCTAAAATTAGCATGTTTAAAGTGATTTTCATGCTTCCAGGGGCTCGGGAAGTTAATTAAATACTATTTGGAGGCATTTAATGTTTGAGCAAAAACGGCTGATTTTCGACAAAAGAGATAACACCCCCCCATTACGTCATGCTTCAGAAATGTGGAAAATGGTCCGTTTTCAAATGTTTTATTTTTGAAAGTCAGTTCACATTTGTAGGTGGATCATCAGTGTTAGAGCTAAAATTAGCATGTTTAAAGTGATTTTCATGCTTCCAGGGGCTCGGGAAGTTAAATAAATACCATTTGGAGGCATTTAATGTTCGAGCAAAAACGGCTGATTTTCGACAAAAGAGATAACACCCCCCCCCCATTACGTCATGCTTCAGGAATGTGGAAAATGGTCCGTTTTCAAATGTTTTATTTTTGAACGTCAGTTCACATTTGTAGGTGGATCATCAGTGTTAGAGCTAAAATTAGCATGTTTAAAGTGATTTTCATGCTTCCAGGGGCTCGGGAAGTTAATTAAATACCATTTGGAGGCATTTAATGTTCGAGCAAAAATGGCTGATTTTCGACAAAAGAGATAACACCCCCCCCATTACGTCATGCTTCAGAAATGTGGAAAATGGTCCGTTTTCAAATGTTTTATTTTTGAACGTCAGTTCACATTTGTAGGTGGATCATCAGTGTTAGAGCTACATTGGCATGTTTAAAGTGATTTTCATGCTTCCAGGGGCCCTAAACACAAGATTTATGGATTGGTTAAAAGTGCATGAAAATGGCCAATTTACTCACTCTGAGTTCTCAAAAAGGGTTTCTTCACCCCGGGAAGTTAATTAAATACCATTTGGAGGCATTTAATGTTCGAGCAAAAACGGCTGATTTTCGACAAAAGAGATAACACCCCCCCATTACGTCATGCTTCAGAAATGTGGAAAATGGTCCGTTTTCAAATGTTTTATTTTTGAACGTCAGTTCACATTTGTAGGTGGATCATCAGTGTTAGAGCTAAAATTAGCATGTTTAAAGTGATTTTCATGCTTCAAGGGGCTCGGGAAGTTAATTAAATACCATTTGGAGGCATTTAATGTTCGAGCAAAAACGGCTGGTTTTCGACAAAAGAGATAACACCCCCCCATTACGTCATGCTTCAGAAATGTGGAAAATGGTCCGTTTTCAAATGTTTTATTTTTGAACGTCAGTTCACATTTGTAGGTGGATCATCAGTGTTAGAGCTAAAATTAGCATGTTTAAAGTGATTTTCATGCTTCCAGGGGCCCTAAACACAAGATTTATGGAATGGTTAAAAGTGCATGAAAATGGCCAATTACTCACTCTGAGTTCTCAAAAAGGGTTTCTTCCCCCCGGGAAGTTAATTAAATACCATTTGGAGGCATTTAATGTTCGAGCAAAAACAGCTGATTTTCGACAAAAGAGATAACACCCCCCCATTACGTCATGCTTCAGAAATGTGGAAAATGGTCCGTTTTCAAATGTTTTATTTTTGAACGTCAGTTCACATTTGTAGGTGGATCATCAGTGTTAGAGCTAAAATTAGCATGTTTAAAGTGATGTTCATGCTTCCAGGGGCTCAGGAAGTGAATTAAATACTATTTGGAGGCATTTAATGTGTGAGCAAAAACGGCTGATTTTCGACAAAAGAGATCACACCCCCCCATTACGTCATGCTTCAGAAATGTGGAAAATGGTCCGTTTTCAAATGTTTTATTTTTGAACGTCAGTTCACATTTGTAGGTGGATCATCAGTGTTAGAGCTAAAATTATCATGTTTAAAGTGATTTTCATGCTTCCAGGGGCCCTAAACACAAGATTTATGGAATGGTTAAAAGTGCATGAAAATGGCCAATTTACTCACTCTGAGTTCTCAAAAAGGGTTTCTTCACCCCGGGAAGTTAATTAAATACCATTTGGAGTCATTTAATGTTCGAGCAAAAACGGCTGATTTTCGACAAAAGAGAAAACACCCCCATTACGTCATGCTTAAGAAATGTGGAAAATGGTCCGTTTTCAAATGTTTTATTTTTGAACGTCAGTTCACATTTGTAGGTGGATCATCAGTGTTAGAGCTAAAATTAGCATGTTTAAAGTGATTTTCATGCTTCCAGGGGCTCGGGAAGTTAATTAAATACCATTTGGAGGCATTTAATGTTCGAGCAAAAACGGCTGGTTTTCGACAAAAGAGATAACACCCCCCCATTACGTCATGCTTCAGAAATGTGGAAAATGGTCCGTTTTCAAATGTTTTATTTTTGAACGTCAGTTCACATTTGTAGGTGGATCATCAGTGTTAGAGCTAAAATTAGCATGTTTAAAGTGATTTTCATGCTTCCAGGGGCCCTAAACACAAGATTTATGGAATGGTTAAAAGTGCATGAAAATGGCCAATTTACTCACTCTGAGTTCTCAAAAAGGGTTTCTTCACCCCAGGAAGTTAATTAAATACCATTTGGAGGCATTTAATGTTCGAGCAAAAACGGCTGAGTTTCGACAAAAGAGATAACACCCCCCCATTACGTCATGCTTCAGAAATGTGGAAAATGGTCCGTTTTCAAATGTTTTATTTTTGAACGTCAGTTCACATTTGTAGGTGGATCATCAGTGTTAGAGCTAAAATTAGCATGTTTAAAGTGATTTTCATGCTTCCAGGGGCCCGTAACACAAGATTTATGGAATGGTTAAAAGTGCATGAAAATGGCCAATTTACTCACTCTGAGTTCTCAAAAAGGGTTTCTTCACCCCGGGAAGTTAATTAAATACCATTTGGAGGCATTTAATGTTCGAGCAAAAACGGCTGATTTTCGACAAAAGAGATAACACCCCCCCATTACGTCATGCTTCAGAAATGTGGAAAATGGTCCGTTTTCAAATGTTTTATTTTTGAACGTAAGTTCACATTTGTAGGTGGATCATCAGTGTTAGAGCTAAAATTGGCATGTTTAAAGTGATTTTCATGCTTCCAGGGGCCCTAAACACAAGATTTATGGAATGGTTAAAAGTGCATGAAAATGGCCAATTTACTCACTCTGAGTTCTCAAAAAGGGTTTCTTCACCCCGGGAAGTTAATTAAATACCATTTGGAGGCATTTAATGTTCGAGCAAAAACAGCTGATTTTCGACAAAAGAGATAACACCCCCCCATTACGTCATGCTTCAGAAATGTGGAAAATGGTCCCTTTTCAAATGTTTTATTTTTGAACGTCAGTTCACATTTGTAGGTGGATCATCAGTGTTAGAGCTAAAATTAGTATGTTTAAAGTGATTTTCATGCTTCCAGGGGCTCGGGAAGTTAAATAAATACCATTTGGAGGCATTTAATGTTCGAGCAAAAACGGCTGATTTTCGACAAAAGAGATAACACCCCCCATTACGTCATGCTTCAGAAATGTGGAAAATGGTCCGTTTTCAAATGTTTTATTTCTGAACGTCAGTTCACATTTGTAGGTGGATCATCAGTGTTAGAGCTCAAATTAGCATGTTTAAAGTGATTTTCATGCTTCCAGGGGCTCGGGAAGTGAATTAAATACTATTTGGAGGCATTTAATGTTCAAGCAAAAACGGCTGATTTTCGACAAAAGAGATAACACCCCCCCATTACGTCATGCTTCAGAAATGTGGAAAATGGTCCGTTTTCAAATGTTTTATTTTTGAACGTCAGTTCACATTTGTAGGTGGATCATCAGTGTTAGAGGTAAAATTAGGATGTTTAAAGTGATTTTCATGCTTCCAGAGGCTCGGGAAGTTAATTAAATACCATTTGGAGGCATTTAATGTTCGAGCAAAAATGGCTGATTTTCGACAAAAGAGATAACACCCCCCCATTACGTCATGCTTCAGAAATGTGGAAAATGGTCCGTTTTCAAATGTTTTATTTTTGAACGTCAGTTCACATTTGTAGGTGGATCATCAGTGTTAGAGCTAACATTGGCATGTTTAAAGTGATTTTCATGCTTCCAGGGGCCCTAAACACAAGATTTATGGAATGGTTAAAAGTGCATGAAAATGGCCAATTTACTCACTCTGAGTTCTCAAAAAGGGTTTCTTCACCCGGGGAAGTTAATTAAATACCATTTGGAGGCATTTAATGTTCGAGCAAAAACGGCTGATTTTCGACAAAAGAGGTAACACCCCCCCATTACGTCATGCTTCAGAAATGTGGAAAATGGTCCGTTTTCAAATGTTTTATTTTTGAACGTCAGTTCACATTTGTAGGTGGATCATCAGTGTTAGAGCTAAAATTAGCATGTTTAAAGTGATTTTCATGCTTCCAGGGGCTCGGGAAGTTAAATAAATACCATTTGGAGGCATTTAATGTTCGAGCAAAAACGGCTGATTTTCGACAAAAGAGATAACACCCCCCCATTACGTCATGCTTCAGAAATGTGGAAAATGGTCCGTTTTCAAATGTTTTATTTTTGAACGTCAGTTCACATTTGTAGGTGGATCATCAGTGTTAGAGCTAAAATTAGCATGTTTAAAGTGATTTTCATGCTTCCAGGGGCTCGGGAAGTGAATTAAATACTATTTGGAGGCATTTAATGTTCAAGCAAAAACGGCTGATTTTCGACAAAAGAGATAACACCCCCCATTACGTCATGCTTCAGAAATGTGGAAAAAGGTCCGTTTTCAAATGTTTTATTTTTGAACGTCAGTTCAAGTTTGTAGGTGGAACATCAGTGTTAGAGTTAAAATTAGCATGTTTAAAGTGATTTTCATGCTTCCAGGAGCTCGGGAAGTTAATTAAATACCATTTGGAGGCATTTAATGTTCGAGCAAAAATGGCTGATTTTCGACAAAAGAGATAACACCCCCTCATTACGTCATGCTTCAGAAATGTGGAAAATGGTCCGTTTTCAAATGTTTTATTTTTGAACGTCAGTTCACATTTGTAGGTGGATCATCAGTGTTAGAGCTACATTGGCATGTTTAAAGTGATTTTCATGCTTCCAGGGGCCCTAAACACAAGATTTATGGATTGGTTAAAAGTGCATGAAAATGGCCAATTTACTCACTCTGAGTTCTCAAAAAGGGTTTCTTCACCCCGGGAAGTTAATTAAATACCATTTGGAGGCATTTAATGTTCGAGCAAAAACGGCTGATTTTCGACAAAAGAGATAACACCCCCCCATTACGTCATGCTTCAGAAATGTGGAAAATGGTCCGTTTTCAAATGTTTTATTTTTGAACGTCAGTTCACATTTGTAGGTGGATCATCAGTGTTAGAGCTAAAATTAGCATGTTTAAAGTGATTTTCATGCTTCAAGGGGCTCGGGAAGTTAATTAAATACCATTTGGAGGCATTTAATGTTCGAGCAAAAACGGCTGGTTTTCGACAAAAGAGATAACACCCCCCCATTACGTCATGCTTCAGAAATGTGGAAAATGGTCCGTTTTCAAATGTTTTATTTTTGAACGTCAGTTCACATTTGTAGGTGGATCATCAGTGTTAGAGCTAAAATTAGCATGTTTAAAGTGATTTTCATGCTTCCAGGGGCCCTAAACACAAGATTTATGGAATGGTTAAAAGTGCATGGAAATGGCCAATTACTCACTCTGAGTTCTCAAAAAGGGTTTCTTCCCCCCGGGAAGTTAATTAAATACCATTTGGAGGCATTTAATGTTCGAGCAAAAACAGCTGATTTTCGACAAAAGAGATAACACCCCCCCATTACGTCATGCTTCAGAAATGTGGAAAATGGTCCGTTTTCAAATGTTTTATTTTTGAACGTCAGTTCACATTTGTAGGTGGATCATCAGTGTTAGAGCTAAAATTAGCATGTTTAAAGTGATGTTCATGCTTCCAGGGGCTCAGGAAGTGAATTAAATACTATTTGGAGGCATTTAATGTGTGAGCAAAAACGGCTGATTTTCGACAAAAGAGATCACACCCCCCCATTACGTCATGCTTCAGAAATGTGGAAAATGGTCCGTTTTCAAATGTTTTATTTTTGAACGTCAGTTCACATTTGTAGGTGGATCATCAGTGTTAGAGCTAAAATTATCATGTTTAAAGTGATTTTCATGCTTCCAGGGGCCCTAAACACAAGATTTATGGAATGGTTAAAAGTGCATGAAAATGGCCAATTTACTCACTCTGAGTTCTCAAAAAGGGTTTCTTCACCCCGGGAAGTTAATTAAATACCATTTGGAGTCATTTAATGTTCGAGCAAAAACGGCTGATTTTCGACAAAAGAGATAACACCCCCATTACGTCATGCTTAAGAAATGTGGAAAATGGTCCGTTTTCAAATGTTTTATTTTTGAACGTCAGTTCACATTTGTAGGTGGATCATCAGTGTTAGAGCTAAAATTAGCATGTTTAAAGTGATTTTCATGCTTCCAGGGGCTCGGGAAGTTAATTAAATACCATTTGGAGGCATTTAATGTTCGAGCAAAAACGGCTGGTTTTCGACAAAAGAGATAACACCCCCCCATTACGTCATGCTTCAGAAATGTGGAAAATGGTCCGTTTTCAAATGTTTTATTTTTGAACGTCAGTTCACATTTGTAGGTGGATCATCAGTGTTAGAGCTAAAATTAGCATGTTTAAAGTGATTTTCATGCTTCCAGGGGCCCTAAACACAAGATTTATGGAATGGTTAAAAGTGCATGAAAATGGCCAATTTACTCACTCTGAGTTCTCAAAAAGGGTTTCTTCACCCCAGGAAGTTAATTAAATACCATTTGGAGGCATTTAATGTTCGAGCAAAAACGGCTGAGTTTCGACAAAAGAGATAACACCCCCCCATTACGTCATGCTTCAGAAATGTGGAAAATGGTCCGTTTTCAAATGTTTTATTTTTGAACGTCAGTTCACATTTGTAGGTGGATCATCAGTGTTAGAGCTAAAATTAGCATGTTTAAAGTGATTTTCATGCTTCCAGGGGCCCGTAACACAAGATTTATGGAATGGTTAAAAGTGCATGAAAATGGCCAATTTACTCACTCTGAGTTCTCAAAAAGGGTTTCTTCACCCCGGGAAGTTAATTAAATACCATTTGGAGGCATTTAATGTTCGAGCAAAAACGGCTGATTTTCGACAAAAGAGATAACACCCCCCCATTACGTCATGCTTCAGAAATGTGGAAAATGGTCCGTTTTCAAATGTTTTATTTTTGAACGTCAGTTCACATTTGTAGGTGGATCATCAGTGTTAGAGCTAAAATTGGCATGTTTAAAGTGATTTTCATGCTTCCAGGGGCCCTAAACACAAGATTTATGGAATGGTTAAAAGTGCATGAAAATGGCCAATTTACTCACTCTGAGTTCTCAAAAAGGGTTTCTTCACCCCGGGAAGTTAATTAAATACCATTTGGAGGCATTTAATGTTCGAGCAAAAACTGCTGATTTTCGACAAAAGAGATAACACCCCCCCATTACGTCATGCTTCAGAAATGTGGAAAATGGTCCGTTTTCAAATGTTTTATTTTTGAACGTCAGTTCACATTTGTAGGTGGATCATCAGTGTTAGAGCTAAAATTAACATGTTTAAAGTGATTTTCATGCTTCCAGGGGCTCGGGAAGTTAAATGAATACCATTTGGAGGCATTTAATGTTCTAGCAAAAACGGCTGATTTTCAACAAAAGAGATAACACCCCCCCATTATGTCATGCTTCAGAAATGTGGAAAATGGTCCGTTTTCAAATGTTTTATTTCTGAACGTCAGTTCACATTTGTAGGTGGATCATCAGTGTTAGAGCTCAAATTAGCATGTTTAAAGTGATTTTCATGCTTCCAGGGGCTCGGGAAGTGAATTAAATACTATTTGGAGGCATTTAATGTTCAAGCAAAAACGGCTGATTTTCGACAAAAGAGATAACACCCCCCCATTACGTCATGCTTCAGAAATGTGGAAAATGGTCCGTTTTCAAATGTTTTATTTTTGAACGTCAGTTCACATTTGTAGGTGGATCATCAGTGTTAGAGGTAAAATTAGGATGTTTAAAGTGATTTTCATGCTTCCAGAGGCTCGGGAAGTTAATTAAATACCATTTGGAGGCATTTAATGTTCGAGCAAAAATGGCTGATTTTCGACAAAAGAGATAACACCCCCCCATTACGTCATGCTTCAGAAATGTGGAAAATGGTCCGTTTTCAAATGTTTTATTTTTGAACGTCAGTTCACATTTGTAGGTGGATCATCAGTGTTAGAGCTAACATTGGCATGTTTAAAGTGATTTTCATGCTTCCAGGGGCCCTAAACACAAGATTTATGGAATGGTTAAAAGTGCATGAAAATGGCCAATTTACTCACTCTGAGTTCTCAAAAAGGGTTTCTTCACCCGGGGAAGTTAATTAAATACCATTTGGAGGCATTTAATGTTCGAGCAAAAACGGCTGATTTTCGACAAAAGAGGTAACACCCCCCCATTACGTCATGCTTCAGAAATGTGGAAAATGGTCCGTTTTCAAATGTTTTATTTTTGAACGTCAGTTCACATTTGTAGGTGGATCATCAGTGTTAGAGCTAAAATTAGCATGTTTAAAGTGATTTTCATGCTTCCAGGGGCTCGGGAAGTTAAATAAATACCATTTGGAGGCATTTAATGTTCGAGCAAAAACGGCTGATTTTCGACAAAAGAGATAACACCCCCCCATTACGTCATGCTTCAGAAATGTGGAAAATGGTCCGTTTTCAAATGTTTTATTTTTGAACGTCAGTTCACATTTGTAGGTGGATCATCAGTGTTAGAGCTAAAATTAGCATGTTTAAAGTGATTTTCATGCTTCCAGGGGCTCGGGAAGTGAATTAAATACTATTTGGAGGCATTTAATGTTCAAGCAAAAACGGCTGATTTTCGACAAAAGAGATAACACCCCCCATTACGTCATGCTTCAGAAATGTGGAAAAAGGTCCGTTTTCAAATGTTTTATTTTTGAACGTCAGTTCAAGTTTGTAGGTGGAACATCAGTGTTAGAGTTAAAATTAGCATGTTTAAAGTGATTTTCATGCTTCCAGGAGCTCGGGAAGTTAATTAAATACCATTTGGAGGCATTTAATGTTCGAGCAAAAATGGCTGATTTTCGACAAAAGAGATAACACCCCCTCATTACGTCATGCTTCAGAAATGTGGAAAATGGTCCGTTTTCAAATGTTTTATTTTTGAACGTCAGTTCACATTTGTAGGTGGATCATCAGTGTTAGAGCTAAAATTAGCATGTTTAAAGTGATTTTCATGCTTCCAGGGGCCCTAAACACAAGATTTATGGAATGGTTAAAAGTGCATGAAAATGGCCAATTTACTCACTCTGAGTTCTCAAAAAGGGTTTCTTCACCCCGGGAAGTTAATTAAATACCATTTGGAGGCATTTAATGTTCGAGCAAAAACGGCTGATTTTCGACAAAAGAGATAACACCCCCCCATTACGTCATGCTTCAGAAATGTGGAAAATGGTCCGTTTTCAAATGTTTTATTTTTGAACGTCAGTTCACATTTGTAGGTGGATCCTCAGTGTGAGAGCTAAAATTAGCATGTTTAAAGTGATTTTCATGCTTCCAGGGGCTCGGGAAGTTAATTAAATACCAATTGGAGACATTTAATGTTCGAGCAAAAACGGCTGATTTTCGACAAAAGAGATAACACCCCCCCATTACGTCATGCTTCAGAAATGTGGAAAATGGTCCGTTTTCAAATGTTTTATTTTTGAACGTCAGTTCACATTTGTAGGTGGATCATCAGTGTTAGAGCTAACATTGGCATGTTTAAAGTGATTTTCATGCTTCCAGGGGCCCTAAACACAAGATTTATGGAATGGTTAAAAGTGCATGAAAATGGCCAATTTACTCACTCTGAGTTCTCAAAAAGGGTTTCTTCACCCCAGGAAGTTAATTAAATACCATTTGGAGGCATTTAATGTTCGAGCAAAAACGGCTGGTTTTCGACAAAAGAGATAACACCCCCCCATTACGTCATGCTTCAGAAATGTGGAAAATGGTCCGTTTTCAAATGTTTTATTTTTGAACGTCAGTTCACATTTGTAGGTGGATCATCAGTGTTAGAGCTAAAATTAGCATGTTTAAAGTGATTTTCATGCTTCCAGGGGCTCGGGAAGTTAATTAAATACCATTTGGAGGCATTTAATGTTCGAGCAAAAACGGCTGGTTTTCGACAAAAGAGATAACACCCCCCCATTACGTCATGCTCCAGAAATGTGGAAAATGGTCCGTTTTCAAATGTTTTATTTTTGAACGTCAGTTCACATTTGTAGGTGGATCATCAGTGTTAGAGCTAAAATTAGCATGTTTAAAGTGATTTTCATGCTTCCAGGGGCCCTAAACACAAGATTTATGGAATGGTTAAAAGTGCATGAAAATGGCCAATTTACTCACTCTGAGTTCTCAAAAAGGGTTTCTACACCCCAGGAAGTTAATTAAATACCATTTGGAGGCATTTAATGTTCGAGCAAAAAACGGCTGAGTTTCGACAAAAGAGATAACACCCCCCCATTACGTCATGCTTCAGAAATGTGGAAAATGGTCCGTTTTCAAATGTTTTATTTTTGAACGTCAGTTCACATTTGTAGGTGGATCATCAGTGTTAGAGCTAAAATTAGCATGTTTAAAGTGATTTTCATGCTTCCAGGGGCTCGGGAAGTTAATTAAATACCATTTGGAGGCATTTAATGTTCGAGCAAAAACGGCTGGTTTTCGACAAAAGAGATAACAGCCCCCCATTACGTCATGCTTCAGAAATGTGGAAAATGGTCCGTTTTCAAATGTTTTATTTTTGAACGTCAGTTCACATTTGTAGGGGGATCATCAGTGTTAGAGCTAAAATTAGCATGTTTAAAGTGATTTTCATGCTTCCAGGGGCCCTAAACACAAGATTTATGGAATGGTTAAAAGTGCATGAAAATGGCCAATTTACTCACTCTGAGTTCTCAAAAAGGGTTTCTTCACCCCGGGAAGTTAATTAAATACCATTTGGAGGCATTTAATGTTCGAGCAAAAACGGCTGATTTTCGACAAAAGAGATAACACCCCCCCATTACGTCATGCTTCAGAAATGTGGAAAATGGTCCGTTTTCAAATGTTTTATTTTTGAACGTCAGTTCACATTTGTAGGTGGATCATCAGTGTTAGAGCTAAAATTAGCATGTTTAAAGTGATGTTCATGCTTCCAGGGGCTCGGGAAGTGAATTAAATACTATTTGGAGGCATTTAATGTTTGAGCAAAAACGGCTGATTTTCGACAAAAGAGATAACACCCCCCCATTACGTCATGCTTCACAAATGTGGAAAATGGTCCGTTTTCAAATGTTTTATTTTTGAACGTCAGTTCACATTTGTAGGTGGATCATCAGTGTTAGAGCTAAAATTAGCATGTTTAAAGTGATTTTCATGCTTCCAGGGGCCCTAAACTCAAGATTTATGGAATGGTTAAAAGTGCATGAAAATGGCCAATTTACTCACTCTGAGTTCTCAAAAAGGGTTTCTTCACCCCGGGAAGTTAATTAAATACCATTTGGAGGCATTTAATGTTCGAGCAAAAACGGCTGATTTTCGACAAAAGAGATAACACCCCCCCATTACGTCATGCTTCAGAAATGTGGAAAATGGTCCGTTTTCAAATGTTTTATTTTTGAACGTCAGTTCACATTTGTAGGTGGATCATCAGTGTTATTGCTAAAATTAGCATGTTTAAAGTGATTTTCATGCTTCCAGGGGCCCTAAACACAAGATTTATGGAATGGTTAAAAGTGCATGAAAATGGCCAATTTACTCACTCTGAGTTCTCAAAAAGGGTTTCTTCACCCCGGGAAGTTAATTAAATACCATTTGGAGGCATTTAATGTTCGAGCAAAAACGGCTGATTTTCGACAAAAGAGATAACACCCCCCCATTACGTCATGCTTCAGAAATGTGGAAAATGGTCCATTTTCAAATGTTTTATTTTTGAACGTCAGTTCACATTTGTAGGTGGATCATCAGTGTTAGAGCTAAAATTAGCATGTTTAAAGTGATTTTCATGCTTCCAGGGGCTCGGGAAGTTAATTAAATACTATTTGGAGGCATTTAATGTTTGAGCAAAAACGGCTGATTTTCGACAAAAGAGATAACACCCCCCCATTACGTCATGCTTCAGAAATGTGGAAAATGGTCCATTTTCAAATGTTTTATTTTTGAAAGTCAGTTCACATTTGTAGGTGGATCATCAGTGTTAGAGCTAAAATTAGCATGTTTAAAGTGATTTTCATGCTTCCAGGGGCTCGGGAAGTTAAATAAATACCATTTGGAGGCATTTAATGTTCGAGCAAAAACGGCTGATTTTCGACAAAAGAGATAACACCCCCCCCCATTACGTCATGCTTCAGGAATGTGGAAAATGGTCCGTTTTCAAATGTTTTATTTTTGAACGTCAGTTCACATTTGTAGGTGGATCATCAGTGTTAGAGCTAAAATTAGCATGTTTAAAGTGATTTTCATGCTTCCAGGGGCTCGGGAAGTTAATTAAATACCATTTGGAGGCATTTAATGTTCGAGCAAAAATGGCTGATTTTCGACAAAAGAGATAACACCCCCCCCATTACGTCATGCTTCAGAAATGTGGAAAATGGTCCGTTTTCAAATGTTTTATTTTTGAACGTCAGTTCACATTTGTAGGTGGATCATCAGTGTTAGAGCTACATTGGCATGTTTAAAGTGATTTTCATGCTTCCAGGGGCCCTAAACACAAGATTTATGGATTGGTTAAAAGTGCATGAAAATGGCCAATTTACTCACTCTGAGTTCTCAAAAAGGGTTTCTTCACCCCGGGAAGTTAATTAAATACCATTTGGAGGCATTTAATGTTCGAGCAAAAACGGCTGATTTTCGACAAAAGAGATAACACCCCCCCATTACGTCATGCTTCAGAAATGTGGAAAATGGTCCGTTTTCAAATGTTTTATTTTTGAACGTCAGTTCACATTTGTAGGTGGATCATCAGTGTTAGAGCTAAAATTAGCATGTTTAAAGTGATTTTCATGCTTCAAGGGGCTCGGGAAGTTAATTAAATACCATTTGGAGGCATTTAATGTTCGAGCAAAAACGGCTGGTTTTCGACAAAAGAGATAACACCCCCCCATTACGTCATGCTTCAGAAATGTGGAAAATGGTCCGTTTTCAAATGTTTTATTTTTGAACGTCAGTTCACATTTGTAGGTGGATCATCAGTGTTAGAGCTAAAATTAGCATGTTTAAAGTGATTTTCATGCTTCCAGGGGCCCTAAACACAAGATTTATGGAATGGTTAAAAGTGCATGAAAATGGCCAATTACTCACTCTGAGTTCTCAAAAAGGGTTTCTTCCCCCCGGGAAGTTAATTAAATACCATTTGGAGGCATTTAATGTTCGAGCAAAAACAGCTGATTTTCGACAAAAGAGATAACACCCCCCCATTACGTCATGCTTCAGAAATGTGGAAAATGGTCCGTTTTCAAATGTTTTATTTTTGAACGTCAGTTCACATTTGTAGGTGGATCATCAGTGTTAGAGCTAAAATTAGCATGTTTAAAGTGATGTTCATGCTTCCAGGGGCTCAGGAAGTGAATTAAATACTATTTGGAGGCATTTAATGTGTGAGCAAAAACGGCTGATTTTCGACAAAAGAGATCACACCCCCCCATTACGTCATGCTTCAGAAATGTGGAAAATGGTCCGTTTTCAAATGTTTTATTTTTGAACGTCAGTTCACATTTGTAGGTGGATCATCAGTGTTAGAGCTAAAATTATCATGTTTAAAGTGATTTTCATGCTTCCAGGGGCCCTAAACACAAGATTTATGGAATGGTTAAAAGTGCATGAAAATGGCCAATTTACTCACTCTGAGTTCTCAAAAAGGGTTTCTTCACCCCGGGAAGTTAATTAAATACCATTTGGAGTCATTTAATGTTCGAGCAAAAACGGCTGATTTTCGACAAAAGAGATAACACCCCCATTACGTCATGCTTAAGAAATGTGGAAAATGGTCCGTTTTCAAATGTTTTATTTTTGAACGTCAGTTCACATTTGTAGGTGGATCATCAGTGTTAGAGCTAAAATTAGCATGTTTAAAGTGATTTTCATGCTTCCAGGGGCCCGTAACACAAGATTTATGGAATGGTTAAAAGTGCATGAAAATGGCCAATTTACTCACTCTGAGTTCTCAAAAAGGGTTTCTTCACCCCGGGAAGTTAATTAAATACCATTTGGAGGCATTTAATGTTCGAGCAAAAACGGCTGATTTTCGACAAAAGAGATAACACCCCCCCATTACGTCATGCTTCAGAAATGTGGAAAATGGTCCGTTTTCAAATGTTTTATTTTTGAACGTCAGTTCACATTTGTAGGTGGATCCTCAGTGTGAGAGCTAAAATTAGCATGTTTAAAGTGATTTTCATGCTTCCAGGGGCTCGGGAAGTTAATTAAATACCATTTGGAGACATTTAATGTTCGAGCAAAAACGGCTGATTTTCGACAAAAGAGATAACACCCCCCCATTACGTCATGCTTCAGAAATGTGGAAAATGGTCCGTTTTCAAATGTTTTATTTTTGAACGTCAGTTCACATTTGTAGGTGGATCATCAGTGTTAGAGCTAACATTGGCATGTTTAAAGTGATTTTCATGCTTCCAGGGGCCCTAAACACAAGATTTATGGAATGGTTAAAAGTGCATGAAAATGGCCAATTTACTCACTCTGAGTTCTCAAAAAGGGTTTCTTCACCCCAGGAAGTTAATTAAATACCATTTGGAGGCATTTAATGTTCGAGCAAAAACGGCTGGTTTTCGACAAAAGAGATAACACCCCCCCATTACGTCATGCTTCAGAAATGTGGAAAATGGTCCGTTTTCAAATGTTTTATTTTTGAACGTCAGTTCACATTTGTAGGTGGATCATCAGTGTTAGAGCTAAAATTAGCATGTTTAAAGTGATTTTCATGCTTCCAGGGGCTCGGGAAGTTAATTAAATACCATTTGGAGGCATTTAATGTTCGAGCAAAAACGGCTGGTTTTCGACAAAAGAGATAACACCCCCCCATTACGTCATGCTCCAGAAATGTGGAAAATGGTCCGTTTTCAAATGTTTTATTTTTGAACGTCAGTTCACATTTGTAGGTGGATCATCAGTGTTAGAGCTAAAATTAGCATGTTTAAAGTGATTTTCATGCTTCCAGGGGCCCTAAACACAAGATTTATGGAATGGTTAAAAGTGCATGAAAATGGCCAATTTACTCACTCTGAGTTCTCAAAAAGGGTTTCTACACCCCAGGAAGTTAATTAAATACCATTTGGAGGCATTTAATGTTCGAGCAAAAAACGGCTGAGTTTCGACAAAAGAGATAACACCCCCCCATTACGTCATGCTTCAGAAATGTGGAAAATGGTCCGTTTTCAAATGTTTTATTTTTGAACGTCAGTTCACATTTGTAGGTGGATCATCAGTGTTAGAGCTAAAATTAGCATGTTTAAAGTGATTTTCATGCTTCCAGGGGCTCGGGAAGTTAATTAAATACCATTTGGAGGCATTTAATGTTCGAGCAAAAACGGCTGGTTTTCGACAAAAGAGATAACAGCCCCCCATTACGTCATGCTTCAGAAATGTGGAAAATGGTCCGTTTTCAAATGTTTTATTTTTGAACGTCAGTTCACATTTGTAGGGGGATCATCAGTGTTAGAGCTAAAATTAGCATGTTTAAAGTGATTTTCATGCTTCCAGGGGCCCTAAACACAAGATTTATGGAATGGTTAAAAGTGCATGAAAATGGCCAATTTACTCACTCTGAGTTCTCAAAAAGGGTTTCTTCACCCCGGGAAGTTAATTAAATACCATTTGGAGGCATTTAATGTTCGAGCAAAAACGGCTGATTTTCGACAAAAGAGATAACACCCCCCCATTACGTCATGCTTCAGAAATGTGGAAAATGGTCCGTTTTCAAATGTTTTATTTTTGAACGTCAGTTCACATTTGTAGGTGGATCATCAGTGTTAGAGCTAAAATTAGCATGTTTAAAGTGATGTTCATGCTTCCAGGGGCTCGGGAAGTGAATTAAATACTATTTGGAGGCATTTAATGTTTGAGCAAAAACGGCTGATTTTCGACAAAAGAGATAACACCCCCCCATTACGTCATGCTTCACAAATGTGGAAAATGGTCCGTTTTCAAATGTTTTATTTTTGAACGTCAGTTCACATTTGTAGGTGGATCATCAGTGTTAGAGCTAAAATTAGCATGTTTAAAGTGATTTTCATGCTTCCAGGGGCCCTAAACTCAAGATTTATTGAATGGTTAAAAGTGCATGAAAATGGCCAATTTACTCACTCTGAGTTCTCAAAAAGGGTTTCTTCACCCCGGGAAGTTAATTAAATACCATTTGGAGGCATTTAATGTTCGAGCAAAAACGGCTGATTTTCGACAAAAGAGATAACACCCCCCCATTACGTCATGCTTCAGAAATGTGGAAAATGGTCCGTTTTCAAATGTTTTATTTTTGAACGTCAGTTCACATTTGTAGGTGGATCATCAGTGTTATTGCTAAAATTAGCATGTTTAAAGTGATTTTCATGCTTCCAGGGGCCCTAAACACAAGATTTATGGAATGGTTAAAAGTGCATGAAAATGGCCAATTTACTCACTCTGAGTTCTCAAAAAGGGTTTCTTCACCCCGGGAAGTTAATTAAATACCATTTGGAGGCATTTAATGTTCGAGCAAAAACGGCTGATTTTCGACAAAAGAGATAACACCCCCCCATTACGTCATGCTTCAGAAATGTGGAAAATGGTCCATTTTCAAATGTTTTATTTTTGAACGTCAGTTCACATTTGTAGGTGGATCATCAGTGTTAGAGCTAAAATTAGCATGTTTAAAGTGATTTTCATGCTTCCAGGGGCTCGGGAAGTTAATTAAATACTATTTGGAGGCATTTAATGTTTGAGCAAAAACGGCTGATTTTCGACAAAAGAGATAACACCCCCCCATTACGTCATGCTTCAGAAATGTGGAAAATGGTCCGTTTTCAAATGTTTTATTTTTGAAAGTCAGTTCACATTTGTAGGTGGATCATCAGTGTTAGAGCTAAAATTAGCATGTTTAAAGTGATTTTCATGCTTCCAGGGGCTCGGGAAGTTAAATAAATACCATTTGGAGGCATTTAATGTTCGAGCAAAAACGGCTGATTTTCGACAAAAGAGATAACACCCCCCCCCATTACGTCATGCTTCAGGAATGTGGAAAATGGTCCGTTTTCAAATGTTTTATTTTTGAACGTCAGTTCACATTTGTAGGTGGATCATCAGTGTTAGAGCTAAAATTAGCATGTTTAAAGTGATTTTCATGCTTCCAGGGGCTCGGGAAGTTAATTAAATACCATTTGGAGGCATTTAATGTTCGAGCAAAAATGGCTGATTTTCGACAAAAGAGATAACACCCCCCCCATTACGTCATGCTTCAGAAATGTGGAAAATGGTCCGTTTTCAAATGTTTTATTTTTGAACGTCAGTTCACATTTGTAGGTGGATCATCAGTGTTAGAGCTACATTGGCATGTTTAAAGTGATTTTCATGCTTCCAGGGGCCCTAAACACAAGATTTATGGATTGGTTAAAAGTGCATGAAAATGGCCAATTTACTCACTCTGAGTTCTCAAAAAGGGTTTCTTCACCCCGGGAAGTTAATTAAATACCATTTGGAGGCATTTAATGTTCGAGCAAAAACGGCTGATTTTCGACAAAAGAGATAACACCCCCCCATTACGTCATGCTTCAGAAATGTGGAAAATGGTCCGTTTTCAAATGTTTTATTTTTGAACGTCAGTTCACATTTGTAGGTGGATCATCAGTGTTAGAGCTAAAATTAGCATGTTTAAAGTGATTTTCATGCTTCAAGGGGCTCGGGAAGTTAATTAAATACCATTTGGAGGCATTTAATGTTCGAGCAAAAACGGCTGGTTTTCGACAAAAGAGATAACACCCCCCCATTACGTCATGCTTCAGAAATGTGGAAAATGGTCCGTTTTCAAATGTTTTATTTTTGAACGTCAGTTCACATTTGTAGGTGGATCATCAGTGTTAGAGCTAAAATTAGCATGTTTAAAGTGATTTTCATGCTTCCAGGGGCCCTAAACACAAGATTTATGGAATGGTTAAAAGTGCATGAAAATGGCCAATTACTCACTCTGAGTTCTCAAAAAGGGTTTCTTCCCCCCGGGAAGTTAATTAAATACCATTTGGAGGCATTTAATGTTCGAGCAAAAACAGCTGATTTTCGACAAAAGAGATAACACCCCCCCATTACGTCATGCTTCAGAAATGTGGAAAATGGTCCGTTTTCAAATGTTTTATTTTTGAACGTCAGTTCACATTTGTAGGTGGATCATCAGTGTTAGAGCTAAAATTAGCATGTTTAAAGTGATGTTCATGCTTCCAGGGGCTCAGGAAGTGAATTAAATACTATTTGGAGGCATTTAATGTGTGAGCAAAAACGGCTGATTTTCGACAAAAGAGATCACACCCCCCCATTACGTCATGCTTCAGAAATGTGGAAAATGGTCCGTTTTCAAATGTTTTATTTTTGAACGTCAGTTCACATTTGTAGGTGGATCATCAGTGTTAGAGCTAAAATTATCATGTTTAAAGTGATTTTCATGCTTCCAGGGGCCCTAAACACAAGATTTATGGAATGGTTAAAAGTGCATGAAAATGGCCAATTTACTCACTCTGAGTTCTCAAAAAGGGTTTCTTCACCCCGGGAAGTTAATTAAATACCATTTGGAGTCATTTAATGTTCGAGCAAAAACGGCTGATTTTCGACAAAAGAGATAACACCCCCATTACGTCATGCTTAAGAAATGTGGAAAATGGTCCGTTTTCAAATGTTTTATTTTTGAACGTCAGTTCACATTTGTAGGTGGATCATCAGTGTTAGAGCTAAAATTAGCATGTTTAAAGTGATTTTCATGCTTCCAGGGGCCCGTAACACAAGATTTATGGAATGGTTAAAAGTGCATGAAAATGGCCAATTTACTCACTCTGAGTTCTCAAAAAGGGTTTCTTCACCCCGGGAAGTTAATTAAATACCATTTGGAGGCATTTAATGTTCGAGCAAAAACGGCTGATTTTCGACAAAAGAGATAACACCCCCCCATTACGTCATGCTTCAGAAATGTGGAAAATGGTCCGTTTTCAAATGTTTTATTTTTGAACGTCAGTTCACATTTGTAGGTGGATCATCAGTGTTAGAGCTAAAATTGGCATGTTTAAAGTGATTTTCATGCTTCCAGGGGCCCTAAACACAAGATTTATGGAATGGTTAAAAGTGCATGAAAATGGCCAATTTACTCACTCTGAGTTCTCAAAAAGGGTTTCTTCACCCCGGGAAGTTAATTAAATACCATTTGGAGGCATTTAATGTTCGAGCAAAAACTGCTGATTTTCGACAAAAGAGATAACACCCCCCCATTACGTCATGCTTCAGAAATGTGGAAAATGGTCCGTTTTCAAATGTTTTATTTTTGAACGTCAGTTCACATTTGTAGGTGGATCATCAGTGTTAGAGCTAAAATTAACATGTTTAAAGTGATTTTCATGCTTCCAGGGGCTCGGGAAGTTAAATGAATACCATTTGGAGGCATTTAATGTTCTAGCAAAAACGGCTGATTTTCAACAAAAGAGATAACACCCCCCCATTATGTCATGCTTCAGAAATGTGGAAAATGGTCCGTTTTCAAATGTTTTATTTCTGAACGTCAGTTCACATTTGTAGGTGGATCATCAGTGTTAGAGCTCAAATTAGCATGTTTAAAGTGATTTTCATGCTTCCAGGGGCTCGGGAAGTGAATTAAATACTATTTGGAGGCATTTAATGTTCAAGCAAAAACGGCTGATTTTCGACAAAAGAGATAACACCCCCCCATTACGTCATGCTTCAGAAATGTGGAAAATGGTCCGTTTTCAAATGTTTTATTTTTGAACGTCAGTTCACATTTGTAGGTGGATCATCAGTGTTAGAGCTAAAATTAGGATGTTTAAAGTGATTTTCATGCTTCCAGAGGCTCGGGAAGTTAATTAAATACCATTTGGAGGCATTTAATGTTCGAGCAAAAATGGCTGATTTTCGACAAAAGAGATAACACCCCCCCATTACGTCATGCTTCAGAAATGTGGAAAATGGTCCGTTTTCAAATGTTTTATTTTTGAACGTCAGTTCACATTTGTAGGTGGATCATCAGTGTTAGAGCTAACATTGGCATGTTTAAAGTGATTTTCATGCTTCCAGGGGCCCTAAACACAAGATTTATGGAATGGTTAAAAGTGCATGAAAATGGCCAATTTACTCACTCTGAGTTCTCAAAAAGGGTTTCTTCACCCGGGGAAGTTAATTAAATACCATTTGGAGGCATTTAATGTTCGAGCAAAAACGGCTGATTTTCGACAAAAGAGGTAACACCCCCCCATTACGTCATGCTTCAGAAATGTGGAAAATGGTCCGTTTTCAAATGTTTTATTTTTGAACGTCAGTTCACATTTGTAGGTGGATCATCAGTGTTAGAGCTAAAATTAGCATGTTTAAAGTGATTTTCATGCTTCCAGGGGCTCGGGAAGTTAAATAAATACCATTTGGAGGCATTTAATGTTCGAGCAAAAACGGCTGATTTTCGACAAAAGAGATAACACCCCCCCATTACGTCATGCTTCAGAAATGTGGAAAATGGTCCGTTTTCAAATGTTTTATTTTTGAACGTCAGTTCACATTTGTAGGTGGATCATCAGTGTTAGAGCTAAAATTAGCATGTTTAAAGTGATTTTCATGCTTCCAGGGGCTCGGGAAGTGAATTAAATACTATTTGGAGGCATTTAATGTTCAAGCAAAAACGGCTGATTTTCGACAAAAGAGATAACACCCCCCATTACGTCATGCTTCAGAAATGTGGAAAAAGGTCCGTTTTCAAATGTTTTATTTTTGAACGTCAGTTCAAGTTTGTAGGTGGAACATCAGTGTTAGAGTTAAAATTAGCATGTTTAAAGTGATTTTCATGCTTCCAGGAGCTCGGGAAGTTAATTAAATACCATTTGGAGGCATTTAATGTTCGAGCAAAAATGGCTGATTTTCGACAAAAGAGATAACACCCCCTCATTACGTCATGCTTCAGAAATGTGGAAAATGGTCCGTTTTCAAATGTTTTATTTTTGAACGTCAGTTCACATTTGTAGGTGGATCATCAGTGTTAGAGCTAAAATTAGCATGTTTAAAGTGATTTTCATGCTTCCAGGGGCCCTAAACACAAGATTTATGGAATGGTTAAAAGTGCATGAAAATGGCCAATTTACTCACTCTGAGTTCTCAAAAAGGGTTTCTTCACCCCGGGAAGTTAATTAAATACCATTTGGAGGCATTTAATGTTCGAGCAAAAACGGCTGATTTTCGACAAAAGAGATAACACCCCCCCATTACGTCATGCTTCAGAAATGTGGAAAATGGTCCGTTTTCAAATGTTTTATTTTTGAACGTCAGTTCACATTTGTAGGTGGATCCTCAGTGTGAGAGCTAAAATTAGCATGTTTAAAGTGATTTTCATGCTTCCAGGGGCTCGGGAAGTTAATTAAATACCATTTGGAGACATTTAATGTTCGAGCAAAAACGGCTGATTTTCGACAAAAGAGATAACACCCCCCCATTACGTCATGCTTCAGAAATGTGGAAAATGGTCCGTTTTCAAATGTTTTATTTTTGAACGTCAGTTCACATTTGTAGGTGGATCATCAGTGTTAGAGCTAACATTGGCATGTTTAAAGTGATTTTCATGCTTCCAGGGGCCCTAAACACCAGATTTATGGAATGGTTAAAAGTGCATGAAAATGGCCAATTTACTCACTCTGAGTTCTCAAAAAGGGTTTCTTCACCCCAGGAAGTTAATTAAATACCATTTGGAGGCATTTAATGTTCGAGCAAAAACGGCTGGTTTTCGACAAAAGAGATAACACCCCCCCATTACGTCATGCTTCAGAAATGTGGAAAATGGTCCGTTTTCAAATGTTTTATTTTTGAACGTCAGTTCACATTTGTAGGTGGATCATCAGTGTTAGAGCTAAAATTAGCATGTTTAAAGTGATTTTCATGCTTCCAGGGGCTCGGGAAGTTAATTAAATACCATTTGGAGGCATTTAATGTTCGAGCAAAAACGGCTGGTTTTCGACAAAAGAGATAACACCCCCCCATTACGTCATGCTCCAGAAATGTGGAAAATGGTCCGTTTTCAAATGTTTTATTTTTGAACGTCAGTTCACATTTGTAGGTGGATCATCAGTGTTAGAGCTAAAATTAGCATGTTTAAAGTGATTTTCATGCTTCCAGGGGCCCTAAACACAAGATTTATGGAATGGTTAAAAGTGCATGAAAATGGCCAATTTACTCACTCTGAGTTCTCAAAAAGGGTTTCTACACCCCAGGAAGTTAATTAAATACCATTTGGAGGCATTTAATGTTCGAGCAAAAAACGGCTGAGTTTCGACAAAAGAGATAACACCCCCCCATTACGTCATGCTTCAGAAATGTGGAAAATGGTCCGTTTTCAAATGTTTTATTTTTGAACGTCAGTTCACATTTGTAGGTGGATCATCAGTGTTAGAGCTAAAATTAGCATGTTTAAAGTGATTTTCATGCTTCCAGGGGCTCGGGAAGTTAATTAAATACCATTTGGAGGCATTTAATGTTCGAGCAAAAACGGCTGGTTTTCGACAAAAGAGATAACAGCCCCCCATTACGTCATGCTTCAGAAATGTGGAAAATGGTCCGTTTTCAAATGTTTTATTTTTGAACGTCAGTTCACATTTGTAGGGGGATCATCAGTGTTAGAGCTAAAATTAGCATGTTTAAAGTGATTTTCATGCTTCCAGGGGCCCTAAACACAAGATTTATGGAATGGTTAAAAGTGCATGAAAATGGCCAATTTACTCACTCTGAGTTCTCAAAAAGGGTTTCTTCACCCCGGGAAGTTAATTAAATACCATTTGGAGGCATTTAATGTTCGAGCAAAAACGGCTGATTTTCGACAAAAGAGATAACACCCCCCCATTACGTCATGCTTCAGAAATGTGGAAAATGGTCCGTTTTCAAATGTTTTATTTTTGAACGTCAGTTCACATTTGTAGGTGGATCATCAGTGTTAGAGCTAAAATTAGCATGTTTAAAGTGATGTTCATGCTTCCAGGGGCTCGGGAAGTGAATTAAATACTATTTGGAGGCATTTAATGTTTGAGCAAAAACGGCTGATTTTCGACAAAAGAGATAACACCCCCCCATTACGTCATGCTTCACAAATGTGGAAAATGGTCCGTTTTCAAATGTTTTATTTTTGAACGTCAGTTCACATTTGTAGGTGGATCATCAGTGTTAGAGCTAAAATTAGCATGTTTAAAGTGATTTTCATGCTTCCAGGGGCCCTAAACTCAAGATTTATGGAATGGTTAAAAGTGCATGAAAATGGCCAATTTACTCACTCTGAGTTCTCAAAAAGGGTTTCTTCACCCCGGGAAGTTAATTAAATACCATTTGGAGGCATTTAATGTTCGAGCAAAAACGGCTGATTTTCGACAAAAGAGATAACACCCCCCCATTACGTCATGCTTCAGAAATGTGGAAAATGGTCCGTTTTCAAATGTTTTATTTTTGAACGTCAGTTCACATTTGTAGGTGGATCATCAGTGTTATTGCTAAAATTAGCATGTTTAAAGTGATTTTCATGCTTCCAGGGGCCCTAAACACAAGATTTATGGAATGGTTAAAAGTGCATGAAAATGGCCAATTTACTCACTCTGAGTTCTCAAAAAGGGTTTCTTCACCCCAGGAAGTTAAATAAATACCATTTGGAGGCAATTAATGTTCGAGCAAAAACGGCTGATTTTCGACAAAAGAGATAACACCCCCCCATTACGTCATGCTTCAGAAATGTGGAAAATGGTCCGTTTTCAAATGTTTTATTTTTGAACGTCAGTTCACATTTGTAGGTGGATCATCAGTGTTAGAGCTAAAATTAGCATGTTTAAAGTGATTTTCATGCTTCCAGGGGCCCTAAACACAAGATTTATGGAATGGTTAAAAGTGCATGAAAATGGCCAATTTACTCACTCTGAGTTCTCAAAAAGGGTTTCTTCACCCCAGGAAGTTAATTAAATACCATTTGGAGGCATTTAATGTTCGAGCAAAAACGGCTGAGTTTCGACAAAAGAGATAACACCCCCCCATTACGTCATGCTTCAGAAATGTGGAAAATGGTCCGTTTTCAAATGTTTTATTTTTGAACGTCAGTTCACATTTGTAGATGGATCATCAGTGTTAGAGCTAAAATTAGCATGTTTAAAGTGATTTTCATGCTTCCAGGGGCTCGGGAAGTTAATTAAATACCATTTGGAGGCATTTAATGTTCGAGCAAAAACGGCTGGTTTTCGACAAAAGAGATAACACCCCCCCATTACGTCATGCTTCAGGAATGTGGAAAATGGTCCGTTTTCAAATGTTTTATTTTTGAACGTCAGTTCACATTTGTAGGGGGATCATCAGTGTTAGAGCTAAAATTAGCATGTTTAAAGTGATTTTCATGCTTCCAGGGGCCCTAAACACAAGATTTATGGAATGGTTAAAAGTGCATGAAAATGGCCAATTTACTCACTCTGAGTTCTCAAAAAGGGTTTCTTCACCCCGGGAAGTTAATTAAATACCATTTGGAGGCATTTAATGTTCGAGCAAAAACGGCTGATTTTCGACAAAAGAGATAATAACACCCCCCCATTACGTCATGCTTCAGAAATGTGGAAAATGGTCCGTTTTCAAATGTTTTATTTTTGAACGTCAGTTCACATTTGTAGGTGGATCATCAGTGTTAGAGCTCAAATTAGCATGTTTAAAGTGATTTTCATGCTTCCAGGGGCTCGGGAAGTGAATTAAATACTATTTGGAGGCATTTAATGTTCAAGCAAAAACGGCTGATTTTCGACAAAAGAGATAACACCCCCCCATTACGTCATGCTTCAGAAATGTGGAAAATGGTCCGTTTTCAAATGTTTTATTTTTGAACGTCAGTTCACATTTGTAGGTGGATCATCAGTGTTAGAGCTAAAATTAGCATGTTTAAAGTGATTTTCATGCTTCCAGGGGCCCTAAACACAAGATTTATGGAATGGTTAGAAGTGAATGAAAATGGCCAATTACTCACTCTGAGTTCTCAAAAAGGGTTTCTTCACCCCGGGAAGTTAATTAAATACCATTTGGAGGCATTTAATGTTCGAGCAAAAACAGCTCATTTTCGACAAAAGAGATAACACCCCCCCATTACGTCATGCTTCAGAAATGTGGGAAATGGTCCGTTTTCAAATGTTTTATTTTTGAACGTCAGTTCACATTTGTAGGTGGATCATCAGTGTTAGAGCTAAAATTAGCATGTCTAAAGTGATTTTCATGCTTCCAGGGGCTCGGGAAGTTAATTAAATACTATTTGGAGGCATTTAATGTTTGAGCAAAAACGGCTGACTTTCGACAAAAGAGATAACACCCCCCCATTACGTCATGCTTCAGGAATGTGGAAAATGGTCCGTTTTCAAATGTTTTATTTTTGAACGTCAGTTCACATTTGTAGGGGGATCATCAGTGTTAGAGCTAAAATTAGCATGTTTAAAGTGATTTTCATGCTTCCAGGGGCCCTAAACACAAGATTTATGGAATGGTTAAAAGTGCATGAAAATGGCCAATTTACTCACTCTGAGTTCTCAAAAAGGGTTTCTTCACCCCGGGAAGTTAATTAAATACCATTTGGAGGCATTTAATGTTCGAGCAAAAACGGCTGATTTTCGACAAAAGAGATAATAAAACCCCCCTATTACGTCATGCTTCAGAAATGTGGAAAATGGTCCGTTTTCAAATGTTTAATTTTTGAACGTCAGTTCACATTTGTAGGTGGATCATCAGTGTTAGAGCTCAAATTAGCATGTTTAAAGTGATTTTCATGCTTCCAGGGGCTCGGGAAGTGAATTAAATACTATTTGGAGGCATTTAATGTTCAAGCAAAAACGGCTGATTTTCGACAAAAGAGATAACACCCCCCCATTACATCATGCTTCAGAAATGTGGAAAATGGTCCGTTTTCAAATGTTTTATTTTTGAACGTCAGTTCACATTTGTAGGTGGATCATCAGTGTTAGAGCTAAAATTAGCATGTTTAAAGTGATTTTCATGCTTCCAGGGGCCCTAAACACAAGATTTATGGAATGGTTAGAAGTGAATGAAAATGGCCAATTACTCACTCTGAGTTCTCAAAAAGGGTTTCTTCACCCCGGGAAGTTAATTAAATACCATTTGGAGGCATTTAATGTTCGAGCAAAAACAGCTCATTTTCGACAAAAGAGATAACACCCCCCCATTACGTCATGCTTCAGAAATGTGGGAAATGGTCCGTTTTCAAATGTTTTATTTTTGAACGTCAGTTCACATTTGTAGGTGGATCATCAGTGTTAGAGCTAAAATTAGCATGTTTAAAGTGATTTTCATGCTTCCAGGGGCTCGGGAAGTTAATTAAATACCATTTGGAGGCATTTAATGTTTGAGCAAAAATGGCTGATTTTCGACAAAAGAGATAACACCCCCCCATTACGTCATGCTTCAGAAATGTGGAAAATGGTCCGTTTTCAAATGTTTTATTTTTGAACGTCAGTTCACATTTGTAGGTGGATCATCAGTGTTAGAGCTAAAATTAGCATGTTTAAAGTGATTTTCATGCTTCCAGGGGCCCTAAACACAAGATTTATGGAATGGTTAAAAGTGCATGAAAATGGCCAATTACTCACTCTGAGTTCTCAAAAAGGGTTTCTTCACCCCGGGAAGTTAATTAAATACCATTTGGAGGCATTTAATGTTCGAGCAAAAACAGCTGATTTTCGACAAAAGAGATAACACCCCCCCATTACGTCATGCTTCAGAAATGTGGAAAATGGTCCGTTTTCAAATGTTTTATTTTTGAACGTCAGTTCACATTTGTAGGTGGATCATCAGTGTTAGAGCTAAAATTAGCATGTTTAAAGTGATTTTCATGCTTCCAGGGGCTCGGGAAGTGAATTAAATACTATTTGGAGGCATTTAATGTGTGAGCAAAAACGGCTGATTTTCGACAAAAGAGATAACACCCCCCCATTACGTCATGCTTCAGAAATGTGGAAAATGGTCCGTTTTCAAATGTTTTATTTTTGAACGTCAGTTCACATTTGTAGGTGGATCATCAGTGTTAGAGCTAAAATTATCATGTTTAAAGTGATTTTCATGCTTCCAGGGGCCCTAAACACAAGATTTATAGAATGGTTAAAAGTGCATGAAAATGGCCAATTTACTCACTCTGAGTTCTCAAAAAGGGTTTCTTCACCCCGGGAAGTTAATTAAATACCATTTGGAGGCATTTAATGTTCGAGCAAAAACGGCTGATTTTCGACAAAAGAGATAACACCCCCCCATTACGTCATGCTTCAGAAATGTGGAAAATGGTCCGTTTTCAAATGTTTTATTTTTGAACGTCAGTTCACATTTGTAGGTGGATCATCAGTGTTAGAGCTAAAATTAGCATGTTTAAAGTGATTTTCATGCTTCCAGGGGCCCTAAACACAAGATTTATGGAATGGTTAAAAGTGCATGAAAATGGCCAATTTACTAACTCTGAGTTCTCAAAAAGGGTTTCTTCACCCCGGGAAGTGAATTAAATACCATTTGGAGGCATTTAATGTTCGAGCAAAAACGGCTGATTTTCGACAAAAGAGATAACACCCCCCCATTACGTCATGCTTCAGAAATGTGGAAAATGGTCCGTTTTCAAATGTTTTATTTTCGAACGTCATTTCACATTTGTAGGTGGATCATCAGTGTTAGAGCTAAAATTAGCATGTTTAAAGTGATTTTCATGCTTCCAGGGGCTCGGGAAGTTAAATAAATACCATTTGGAGGCATTTAATGTTCGAGCAAAAACGGCTGATTTTCGACAAAAGAGATAACACCCCCCCATTACGTCATGCTTCAGAAATGTGGAAAATGTTCCGTTTTCAAATGTTTTATTTTTGAACGTCAGTTCACATTTGTAGGTGGACCATCAGTGTTAGAGCTCAAATTAGCATGTTTAAAGTGATTTTCATGCTTCCAGGGGCTCGGGAAGTGAATTAAATACTATTTGGAGGCATTTAATGTTCAAGCAAAAAAGGCTGATTTTCGACAAAAGAGATAACACCCCCCCATTACGTCATGCTTCAGAAATGTGGAAAATGGTCCGTTTTCAAATGTTTTATTTTTGAACGTCAGTTCACATTTGTAGGTGGATCATCAGTGTGAGAGCTAAAATTAGCATGTTTAAAGTGATTTTCATGCTTCCAGGGGCTCGGGAAGTTAATTAAATACCATTTGGAGGCATTTAATGTTCGAGCAAAAACGGCTGATTTTCGACAAAAGAGATAACACCCCCCCATTACGTCATGCTTCAGAAATGTGGAAAATGGTCCGTTTTCAAATGTTTTATTTTTGAACGTCAGTTCACATTTGTAGGTGGATCATCAGTGTTAGAGCTAAAATTAGCATGTTTAAAGTGATTTTCATGCTTCCAGGGGCCCTAAACACAAGATTTATGGAATGGTTAAAAGTGCATGAAAATGGCCAATTTACTCACTCTGAGTTCTCAAAAAGGGTTTCTTCACCCAAGGAAGTTAATTAAATACCATTTGGAGGCATTTAATGTTCGAGCAAAAACGGCTGAGTTTCGACAAAAGAGATAACACCCCCCCATTACGTCATGCTTCAGAAATGTGGAAAATGGTCCGTTTTCAAATGTTTTATTTTTGAACGTCAGTTCACATTTGTAGGTGGATCATCAGTGTTAGAGCTCAAATTAGCAAGTTTAAAGTGATTTTCATGCTTCCAGGGGCTCGGGAAGTTAATTAAATACCATTTGGAGGCATTTAATGTTCGAGCAAAAACGGCTGGTTTTCGACAAAAGAGATAACACCCCCCCATTACGTCATGCTTCAGAAATGTGGAAAATGGTCCGTTTTCAAATGTTTTATTTTTGAACGTCAGTTCACATTTGTAGGTGGATCATCAGTGTTAGAGCTAAAATTATCATGTTTAAAGTGATTTTCATGCCTTCAGGGGCCCTAAACACAAGATTTATGGAATGGTTAAAAGTGCATGAAAATGGCCAATTTACTCACTCTGAGTTCTCAAAAAGGCTTTCTTCACCCCGGGAAGTTAATTAAATACCATTTGGAGGCATTTAATGTTCGAGCAAAAACGGCTGATTTTCGACAAAAGAGATAACACCCCCCCATTACGTCATGCTTCAGAAATGTGGAAAATGGTCCGTTTTCAAATCTTTTATTTTTGAACGTCAGTTCACATTTGTAGGTGGATCATCAGTGTTAGAGCTAAAATTAGCATGTTTAAAGTGATTTTCATGCTTCCAGGGGCCCTAAACACAAGATTTATGGAATGGTTAAAAGTGCATGAAAATGGCCAATTTACTAACTCTGAGTTCTCAAAAAGGGTTTCTTCACCCCGGGAAGTGAATTAAATACCATTTGGAGGCATTTAGTGTTCGAGCAAAAACGGCTGATTTTCGACAAAAGAGATAACACCCCCCCATTACGTCATGCTTCAGAAATGTGGAAAATGGTCCGTTTTCAAATGTTTTATTTTTGAACGTCAGTTCACATTTGTAGGTGGATCATCAGTGTTAGAGCTAAAATTAGCATGTTTAAAGTGATTTTCATGCTTCCAGGGGCTCGGTAAGTTAAATAAATACCATTTGAAGGCATTTAATGTTCGAGCAAAAACGGCTGATTTTCGACAAAAGAGATAACACCCCCCCATTACGTCATGCTTCAGAAATGTGGAAAATGTTCCGTTTTCAAATGTTTTATTTTTGAACGTCAGTTCACATTTGTAGGTGGATCATCAGGGTTAGAGCTCAAATTAGCATGTTTAAAGTGATTTTCATGCTTCCAGGGGCTCGGGAAGTGAATTAAATACTATTTGGAGGCATTTAATGTTCAAGCAAAAAAGGCTGATTTTCGACAAAAGAGATAACACCCCCCCATTACGTCATGCTTCAGAAATGTGGAAAATGGTCAGTTTTCAAATGTTTTATTTTTGAACGTCAGTTCACATTTGTAGGTGGATCATCAGTGTTAGAGCTAAAATTAGCATGTTTAAAGTGATTTTCATGCTTCCAGGGGCCCTAAACACAAGATTTATGGAATGGTTAAAAGTGCATGAAAATGGCCAATTTACTCACTCTGAGTTCTCAAAAAGGGTTTCTTCACCCCAGGAAGTTAATTAAATACCATTTGGAGGCATTTAATGTTCAAGCAAAAACGGCTGATTTTCGACAAAAGAGATAACACCCCCCCATTACGTCATGCTTCAGAAATGTGGAAAATGGTCCGTTTTCAAATGTTTTATTTTTGAACGTCAGTTCACATTTGTAGGTGGATCATCAGTGTTAGAGCTAAAATTAGCATGTTTAAAGTGATTTTCATGCTTCCAGGGGCCCTAAACACAAGATTTATGGAATGGTTAAAAGTGAATGAAAATGGCAAATTACTCACTCTGAGTTCTCAAAAAGGGTTTCTTCACCCAAGGAAGTTAATTAAATACCATTTGGGGGCATTTAATGTTCGAGCAAAAACGGCTGAGTTTCGACAAAAGAGATAACACCCCCCATTACGTCATGCTTCAGAAATGTGGAAAATGGTCAGTTTTCAAATGTTTTATTTTTGAACGTCAGTTTACATTTGTAGGTGGATCATCAGTGTTAGAGCTAAAATTAGCAAGTTTAAAGTGATTTTCATGCTTCCAGGGGCTCGGGAAGTTAATTAAATACCATTTGGAGGCATTTAATGTTCGAGCAAAAACGGCTGGTTTTCGACAAAAGAGATAACACCCCCCCATTACGTCATGCTTCAGAAATGTGGAAAATGGTCCGTTTTCAAATGTTTTATTTTTGAACGTCAGTTCACATTTGTAGGTGGATCATCAGTGTTAGAGCTAAAATTAGAATGTTTAAAGTGATTTTCATGCTTCCAGGGGCCCTTAACACAAGATTTATGGAATGGTTAAAAGTGCATGAAAATGGCCAATTTACTCACTCTGAGTTCTCAAAAAGGGTTTCTTCACCCCAGGAAGTTAATTAAATACCATTTGGAGGCATTTAATGTTCGAGCAAAAACGGCTGATTTTCGATAAAAGAGATAACACCCCCCCATTACGTCATGCTTCAGAAATGTGGAAAATGGTCCGTTTTCAAATGTTTTATTTTTGAACGTCAGTTCACATTTGTAGGTGGATCATCAGTGTTAGAGCTAAAATTAGCATGTTTAAAGTGATTTTCATGCTTCCAGGGGCCCTAAACACAAGATTTATGGAATGGTTAAAAGTGCATGAAAATGGCCAATTTACTCACTCTGAGTTCTCAAAAAGGGTTTCTTCACCCCGGGAAGTTAATTAAATACCATTTGGAGGCATTTAATGTTCAAGCAAAAACGGCTGATTTTCGACAAAAGAGATAACACCCCCCCATTACGTCATGCTTCAGAAATGTGGAAAATGGTCCGTTTTCAAATGTTTTATTTTTGAACGTCAGTTCACATTTGTAGGTGGATCATCAGTGTTAGAGCTAAAATTAGCATGTTTAAAGTGATTTTCATGCTTCCAGGGGCTCGGGAAGTTAAATGAATACCATTTGGAGGCATTTAATGTTCGAGCAAAAACGGCTGATTTTCGACAAAAGAGATAACATCCCCCCATTATGTCATGCTTCAGAAATGTGGAAAATGGTCCGTTTTCAAATGTTTTATTTCTGAACGTCAGTTCACATTTGTAGGAGGATCATCAGTGTTAGAGCTCAAATTAGCATGTTTAAAGTGATTTTCATGCTTCCAGGGGCTCGGGAAGTGAATTAAATACTATTTGGAGGCATTTAATGTTCAAGCAAAAACGGCTGATTTTCGACAAAAGAGATAACACCCCCCCATTACGTCATGCTTCAGAAATGTGGAAAATGGTCCGTTTTCAAATGTTTTATTTTTGAACGTCAGTTCACATTTGTAGGTGGATCATCAGTGTTAGAGCTAAAATTAGGATGTTTAAAGTGATTTTCATGCTTCCAGAGGCTCGGGAAGTTAATTAAATACCATTTGGAGGCATTTAATGTTCAAGCAAAAACGGCTGATTTCGACAAAAGAGATAACACCCCCCCATTACGTCATGCTTCGGAAATGTGGAAAATGGTCCGTTTTCAAATGTTTTATTTTTGAACGTCAGTTCACATTTGTAGGTGGATCATCAGTGTTAGAGCTAACATTGGCATGTTTAAAGTGATGTTCATGCTTCCAGGGGCCCTAAACACAAGATTTATGGAATGGTTAAAAGTGCATGAAAATGGCCAATTTACTCACTCTGAGTTCTCAAAAAGGGTTTCTTCACCCCGGGAAGTTAATTAAATACCATTTGGAGGCATTTAATGTTCGAGCAAAAACGGCTGATTTTCGACAAAAGAGATAACACCCCCCCATTACGTCATGCTTCAGAAATGTGGAAAATGGTCCGTTTTCGAATGTTTTATCTTTGAACGTCAGTTCACATTTGTAGGTGGATCATCAGTGTGAGAGCTAAAATTAGCATGTTTAAAGTGATTTTCATGCTTCCAGGGGCTCGGGAAGTTAATTAAATACCATTTGGAGGCATTTAATGTTCGAGCAAAAACGGCTGATTTTCGACAAAAGAGATAACAACCCCCCATTACGTCATGCTTCAGAAATGTGGAAAATGGTCCGTTTTCAAATGTTTTATTTTTGAACGTCAGTTCACATTTGTAGGTGGATCATCAGTGTTAGAGCTAAAATTAGCATGTTTAAAGTGATTTTCATGCTTCCAGGGGCTCGGGAAGTTAATTAAATACCATTTGGAGGCATTTAATGTTCGAGCAAAAACGGCTGGTTTTCGACAAAAGAGATAACACCCCCCATTACGTCATGCTTCAGAAATGTGGAAAATGGTCCGTTTTCAATTGTTTTATTTTTGAACGTCAGTTCGCATTTGTAGGTGGATCATCAGTGTTAGAGCTAAAATTAGCATGTTTAAAGTGATTTTCATGCTTCCAGGGGCTCGGGAAGTTAATTAAATACCATTTGGAGGCATTTAATGTTCGAGCAAAAACGGCTGGTTTTCGACAAAAGAGATAACACCCCCCCATTACGTCATGCTTCAGAAATGTGGAAAATGGTCCGTTTTCAATTGTTTTATTTTTGAACGTCAGTTCGCATTTGTAGGGGGATCATCAGTGTTAGAGCTAAAATTAGCATGTTTAAAGTGATTTTCATGCTTCCAGGGGCCCTAAACACAAGATTTATGGAATGGTTAAAAGTGCATGAAAATGGCCAATTTACTCACTCTGAGTTCTCAAAAAGGGTTTCTTCACCCCGGGAAGTTAATTAAATACCATTTGGAGGCATTTAATGTTCGAGCAAAAACGGCTGATTTTCGACAAAAGAGATAACACCCCCCCATTACGTCATGCTTCAGAAATGTGGAAAATGGTCCGTTTTCAAATGTTTTATTTTAGAACGTCAGTTCACATTTGTAGGTGGATCATCAGTGTTAGAGCTCAAATTAGCATGTTTAAAGTGATTTTCATGCTTCCAGGGGCTCGGGAAGTGAATTAAATACTATTTGGAGGCATTTAATGTTCAAGCAAAAACGGCTGATTTTCGACAAAAGAGATAACACCCCCCCATTACGTCATGCTTCAGAAATGTGGAAAATGGTCCGTTTTCAAATGTTTTATTTTTGAACGTCAGTTCACATTTGTAGGTGGATCATCAGTGTTAGAGCTAAAATTAGCATGTTTAAAGTGATTTTCATGCTTCCAGGGGCCCTAAACACAAGATTTATGGAATGGTTAAAAGTGAATGAAAATGGCAAATTACTCACTCTGAGTTCTCAAAAAGGGTTTCTTCACCCTGGGAAGTTAATTAAATACCATTTGGAGGCATTTAATGTTCGAGCAAAAACAGCTCATTTTCGACAAAAGAGATAACACCCCCCCATTACGTCATGCTTCAGAAATGTGGGAAATGGTCCGTTTTCAAATGTTTTATTTTTGAACGTCAGTTCACATTTGTAGGTGGATCATCAGTGTTAGAGCTAAAATTAGCATGTTTAAAGTGATTTTCATGCTTCCAGGGGCTCGGGAAGTTAATTAAATACTATTTGGAGGCATTTAATGTTTGAGCAAAAACGGCTGATTTTCGACAAAAGAGATAACACCCCCCCATTACGTCATGCTTCAGAAATGTGGAAAATGGTCCGTTTTCAAATGTTTTATTTTTGAAAGTCAGTTCACATTTGTAGGTGGATCATCAGTGTTAGAGCTAAAATTAGCATGTTTAAAGTGATTTTCATGCTTCCAGGGGATCGGGAAGTTAAATAAATACCATTTGGAGGCATTTAATGTTCGAGCAAAAACGGCTGATTTTCGACAAAAGAGATAACACCCCCCCATTACGTCATGCTTCAGAAATGTGGAAAATGGTCCGTTTTCAAATGTTTTATTTTTGAACGTCAGTTCACATTTGTAGGTGAATCATCAGTGTTAGAGCTAAAATTAGCATGTTTAAAGTGATTTTCATGCTTCCAGGGGCTCGGGAAGTTAATTAAATACCATTTGGAGGCATTTAATGTTTGAGCAAAAATGGCTGATTTTCGACAAAAGAGATAACACCCCCCCATTACGTCATGCTTCAGAAATGTGGAAAATGGTCCGTTTTCAAATGTTTTATTTTTGAACGTCAGTTCACATTTGTAGGTGGATCATCAGTGTTAGAGCTAAAATTAGCATGTTTAAAGTGATTTTCATGCTTCCAGGGGCCCTAAACACAAGATTTATGGAATGGTTAAAAGTGCATGAAAATGGCCAATTACTCACTCTGAGTTCTCAAAAAGGGTTTCTTCACCCCGGGAAGTTAATTAAATACCATTTGGAGGCATTTAATGTTCGAGCAAAAACAGCTGATTTTCGACAAAAGAGATAACACCCCCCCATTACGTCATGCTTCAGAAATGTGGAAAATGGTCAGTTTTCAAATGTTTTATTTTTGAACGTCAGTTCACATTTGTAGGTGGATCATCAGTGTTAGAGCTAAAATTAGCATGTTTAAAGTGATTTTCATGCTTCCAGGGGCTCGGGAAGTGAATTAAATACTATTTGGAGGCATTTAATGTGTGAGCAAAAACGGCTGATTTTCGACAAAAGAGATAACACCCCCCCATTACGTCATGCTTCAGAAATGTGGAAAATGGTCCGTTTTCAAATGTTTTATTTTTGAACGTCAGTTCACATTTGTAGGTGGATCATCAGTGTTAGAGCTAAAATTATCATGTTTAAAGTGATGTTCATGCTTCCAGGGGCCCTAAACACAAGATTTATGGAATGGTTAAAAGTGCATGAAAATGGCCAATTTACTCACTCTGAGTTCTCAAAAAGGGTTTCTTCACCCCGGGAAGTTAATTAAATACCATTTGGAGGCATTTAATGTTCGAGCAAAAACTGCTGATTTTCGACAAAAGAGATAACACCCCCCCATTACGTCATGCTTCAGAAATGTTGAAAATGGTCCGTTTTCAAATGTTTTATTTTTGAACGTCAGTTCACATTTGTAGGTGGATCATCAGTGTTAGAGCTAAAATTAGCATGTTTAAAGTGATTTTCATGCTTCCAGGGGCCCTAAACACAAGATTTATGGAATGGTTAAAAGTGCATGAAAATGGCCAATTTACTAACTCTGAGTTCTCAAAAAGGGTTTCTTCACCCCGGGAAGTTAATTAAATACCATTTGGAGGAATTTAATGTTCGAGCAAAAACGGCTGATTTTCGACAAAAGAGATAACACCCCCCCATTACGTCATGCTTCAGAAATGTGGAAAATGGTCCGTTTTCAAATGTTTTATTTTTGAACGTCAGTTCACATTTGTAGGTGGATCATCAGTGTTAGAGCTAAAATTAGCATGTTTAAAGTGATTTTCATGCTTCCAGGGGCTCGGGAAGTTAAATAAATACCATTTGGAGGCATTTAATGTTCGAGCAAAAACGGCTGATTTTCGACAAAAGAGATAACACCCCCCCATTACGTCATGCTTCAGAAATGTGGAAAATGGTCCGTTTTCAAATGTTTTATTTTTGAACGTCAGTTCACATTTGTAGGTGGATCATCAGTGTTAGAGCTCAAATTAGCATGTTTAAAGTGATTTTCATGCTTCCAGGGGCTCGGGAAGTGAATTAAATACTATTTGGAGGCATTTAATGTTCAAGCAAAAAAGGCTGATTTTCGACAAAAGAGATAACACCCCCCCATTACGTCATGCTTCAGAAATGTGGAAAATGGTCCGTTTTCAAATGTTTTATTTTTGAACGTCAGTTCACATTTGTAGGTGGATCATCAGTGTGAGAGCTAAAATTAGCATGTTTAAAGTGATTTTCATGCTTCCAGGGGCTCGGGAAGTTAATTAAATACCATTTGGAGGCATTTAATGTTCCAGCAAAAACGGCTGATTTTCGACAAAAGAGATAACACCCCCCCATTACGTCATGCTTCAGAAATGTGGAAAATGGTCCGTTTTCAAATGTTTTATTTTTGAACGTCAGTTCACATTTGTAGGTGGATCATCAGTGTTAGAGCTAAAATTAGCATGTTTAAAGTGATTTTCATGCTTCCAGGGGCCCTAAACACAAGATTTATGGAATGGTTAAAAGTGCATGAAAATGGCCAATTTACTCACTCTGAGTTCTCAAAAAGGGTTTCTTCACCCCAGGAAGTTAATTAAATACCATTTGGAGGCATTTAATGTTCGAGCAAAAACGGCTGAGTTTCGACAAAAGAGATAACACCCCCCCATTACGTCATGCTTCAGAAATGTGGAAAATGGTCCGTTTTCAAATGTTTTATTTTTGAACGTCAGTTCACATTTGTAGGTGGATCATCAGTGTTAGAGCTAAAATTAGCATGTTTAAAGTGATTTTCATGCTTCCAGGGGCTCGGGAAGTTAATTAAATACCATTTGGAGGCATTTAATGTTCGAGCAAAAACGGCTGGTTTTCGACAAAAGAGATAACACCCCCCCATTACGTCATGCTTCAGAAATGTGGAAAATGGTCCGTTTTCAAATGTTTTATTTTTGAACGTCAGTTCACATTTGTAGGGGGATCATCAGTGTTAGAGCTAAAATTAGCATGTTTAAAGTGATTTTCATGCTTCCAGGGGCCCTAAACACAAGATTTATGGAATGGTTAAAAGTGCATGAAAATGGCCAATTTACTCACTCTGAGTTCTCAAAAAGGGTTTCTTCACCCCGGGAAGTTAATTAAATACCATTTGGAGGCATTTAATGTTCGAGCAAAAACGGCTGATTTTCAACAAAAGAGATAACACCCCCCCATTATGTCATGCTTCAGAAATGTGGAAAATGGTCCGTTTTCAAATGTTTTATTTTTGAACGTCAGTTCACATTTGTAGGTGGATCATCAGTGTTAGAGCTCAAATTAGCATGTTTAAAGTGATTTTCATGCTTCCAGGGGCTCGGGAAGTGAATTAAATACTATTTGGAGGCATTTAATGTTTGAGCAAAAACGGCTGATTTTCGACAAAAGAGATAACACCCCCCCATTACGTCATGCTTCAGAAATGTGGAAAATGGTCCGTTTTCAAATGTTTTATTTTTGAAAGTCAGTTCACATTTGTAGGTGGATCATCAGTGTTAGAGCTAAAATTAGCATGTTTAAAGTGATTTTCATGCTTCCAGGGGATCGGGAAGTTAAATAAATACCATTTGGAGGCATTTAATGTTCGAGCAAAAACGGCTGATTTTCGACAAAAGAGATAACACCCCCCCATTACGTCATGCTTCAGAAATGTGGAAAATGGTCCGTTTTCAAATGTTTTATTTTTGAACGTCAGTTCACATTTGTAGGTGAATCATCAGTGTTAGAGCTAAAATTAGCATGTTTAAAGTGATTATCATGCTTCCAGGGGCTCGGGAAGTTAATTAAATACCATTTGGAGGCATTTAATGTTTGAGCAAAAATGGCTGATTTTCGACAAAAGAGATAACACCCCCCCATTACGTCATGCTTCAGAAATGTGGAAAATGGTCCGTTTTCAAATGTTTTATTTTTGAACGTCAGTTCACATTTGTAGGTGGATCATCAGTGTTAGAGCTAAAATTAGCATGTTTAAAGTGATTTTCATGCTTCCAGGGGCCCTAAACACAAGATTTATGGAATGGTTAAAAGTGCATGAAAATGGCCAATTACTCACTCTGAGTTCTCAAAAAGGGTTTCTTCACCCCGGGAAGTTAATTAAATACCATTTGGAGGCATTTAATGTTCGAGCAAAAACAGCTGATTTTCGACAAAAGAGATAACACCCCCCCATTACGTCATGCTTCAGAAATGTGGAAAATGGTCAGTTTTCAAATGTTTTATTTTTGAACGTCAGTTCACATTTGTAGGTGGATCATCAGTGTTAGAGCTAAAATTAGCATGTTTAAAGTGATTTTCATGCTTCCAGGGGCTCGGGAAGTGAATTAAATACTATTTGGAGGCATTTAATGTGTGAGCAAAAACGGCTGATTTTCGACAAAAGAGATAACACCCCCCCATTACGTCATGCTTCAGAAATGTGGAAAATGGTCCGTTTTCAAATGTTTTATTTTTGAACGTCAGTTCACATTTGTAGGTGGATCATCAGTGTTAGAGCTAAAATTATCATGTTTAAAGTGATGTTCATGCTTCCAGGGGCCCTAAACACAAGATTTATGGAATGGTTAAAAGTGCATGAAAATGGCCAATTTACTCACTCTGAGTTCTCAAAAAGGGTTTCTTCACCCCGGGAAGTTAATTAAATACCATTTGGAGGCATTTAATGTTCGAGCAAAAACTGCTGATTTTCGACAAAAGAGATAACACCCCCCCATTACGTCATGCTTCAGAAATGTTGAAAATGGTCCGTTTTCAAATGTTTTATTTTTGAACGTCAGTTCACATTTGTAGGTGGATCATCAGTGTTAGAGCTAAAATTAGCATGTTTAAAGTGATTTTCATGCTTCCAGGGGCCCTAAACACAAGATTTATGGAATGGTTAAAAGTGCATGAAAATGGCCAATTTACTAACTCTGAGTTCTCAAAAAGGGTTTCTTCACCCCGGGAAGTTAATTAAATACCATTTGGAGGAATTTAATGTTCGAGCAAAAACGGCTGATTTTCGACAAAAGAGATAACACCCCCCCATTACGTCATGCTTCAGAAATGTGGAAAATGGTCCGTTTTCAAATGTTTTATTTTTGAACGTCAGTTCACATTTGTAGGTGGATCATCAGTGTTAGAGCTAAAATTAGCATGTTTAAAGTGATTTTCATGCTTCCAGGGGCTCGGGAAGTTAAATAAATACCATTTGGAGGCATTTAATGTTCGAGCAAAAACGGCTGATTTTCGACAAAAGAGATAACACCCCCCCATTACGTCATGCTTCAGAAATGTGGAAAATGGTCCGTTTTCAAATGTTTTATTTTTGAACGTCAGTTCACATTTGTAGGTGGATCATCAGTGTTAGAGCTCAAATTAGCATGTTTAAAGTGATTTTCATGCTTCCAGGGGCTCGGGAAGTGAATTAAATACTATTTGGAGGCATTTAATGTTCAAGCAAAAAAGGCTGATTTTCGACAAAAGAGATAACACCCCCCCATTACGTCATGCTTCAGAAATGTGGAAAATGGTCCGTTTTCAAATGTTTTATTTTTGAACGTCAGTTCACATTTGTAGGTGGATCATCAGTGTGAGAGCTAAAATTAGCATGTTTAAAGTGATTTTCATGCTTCCAGGGGCTCGGGAAGTTAATTAAATACCATTTGGAGGCATTTAATGTTCCAGCAAAAACGGCTGATTTTCGACAAAAGAGATAACACCCCCCCATTACGTTATGCTTCAGAAATGTGGAAAATGGTCCGTTTTCAAATGTTTTATTTTTGAACGTCAGTTCACATTTGTAGGTGGATCATCAGTGTTAGAGCTAAAATTAGCATGTTTAAAGTGATTTTCATGCTTCCAGGGGCCCTAAACACAAGATTTATGGAATGGTTAAAAGTGCATGAAAATGGCCAATTTACTCACTCTGAGTTCTCAAAAAGGGTTTCTTCACCCCAGGAAGTTAATTAAATACCATTTGGAGGCATTTAATGTTCGAGCAAAAACGGCTGAGTTTCGACAAAAGAGATAACACCCCCCCATTACGTCATGCTTCAGAAATGTGGAAAATGGTCCGTTTTCAAATGTTTTATTTTTGAACGTCAGTTCACATTTGTAGGTGGATCATCAGTGTTAGAGCTAAAATTAGCATGTTTAAAGTGATTTTCATGCTTCCAGGGGCTCGGGAAGTTAATTAAATACCATTTGGAGGCATTTAATGTTCGAGCAAAAACGGCTGGTTTTCGACAAAAGAGATAACACCCCCCCATTACGTCATGCTTCAGAAATGTGGAAAATGGTCCGTTTTCAAATGTTTTATTTTTGAACGTCAGTTCACATTTGTAGGGGGATCATCAGTGTTAGAGCTAAAATTAGCATGTTTAAAGTGATTTTCATGCTTCCAGGGGCCCTAAACACAAGATTTATGGAATGGTTAAAAGTGCATGAAAATGGCCAATTTACTCACTCTGAGTTCTCAAAAAGGGTTTCTTCACCCCGGGAAGTTAATTAAATACCATTTGGAGGCATTTAATGTTCGAGCAAAAACGGCTGATTTTCGACAAAAGAGATAACACCCCCCCATTATGTCATGCTTCAGAAATGTGGAAAATTGTCCGTTTTCAAATGTTTTATTTTTGAACGTCAGTTCACATTTGTAGGTGGATCATCAGTGTTAGAGCTCAAATTAGCATGTTTAAAGTGATTTTCATGCTTCCAGGGGCTCGGGAAGTGAATTAAATACTATTTGGAGGCATTTAATGTTTGAGCAAAAACGGCTGATTTTCGACAAAAGAGATAACACCCCCCCATTACGTCATGCTTCAGAAATGTGGAAAATGGTCCGTTTTCAAATGTTTTATTTTTGAACGTCAGTTCACATTTGTAGGTGGATCATCAGTGTTAGAGCTAAAATTAGCATGTTTAAAGTGATTTTCATGCTTCCAGGGGCCCTAAACACAAGATTTATGGAATGGTTAAAAGTGAATGAAAATGGCCAATTACTCACTCTGAGTTCTCAAAAAGGGTTTCTTCACCCCGGGAAGTTAATTAAATACCATTTGGAGGCATTTAATGTTCGAGCAAAAACAGCTCATTTTCGACAAAAGAGATAACACCCCCCCATTACGTCATGCTTCAGAAATGTGGGAAATGGTCCGTTTTCAAATGTTTTATTTTTGAACGTCAGTTCACATTTGTAGGTGGATCATCAGTGTTAGAGCTAAAATGAGCATGTTTAAAGTGATTTTCATGCTTCCAGGGGCTCGGGAAGTTAAATAAATACCATTTGGAGGCATTTAATGTTCGAGCAAAAACGGCTGATTTTCGACAAAAGAGATAACACCCCCCCATTACGTCATGCTTCAGAAATGTGGAAAATGGTCCGTTTTCAAATGTTTTATTTGTGAACGTCAGTTCACATTTGTAGGTGAATCATCAGTGTTAGAGCTAAAATTAGCATGTTTAAAGTGATTTTCATGCTTCCAGGGGCTCGGGAAGTTAATTAAATACCATTTGGAGGCATTTAATGTTTGAGCAAAAATGGCTGATTTTCGACAAAAGAGATAACACCCCCCCATTACGTCATGCTTCAGAAATGTGGAAAATGGTCCGTTTTCAAATGTTTTATTTTTGAACGTCAGTTCACATTTGTAGGTGGATCATCAGTGTTAGAGCTAAAATTAGCATGTTTAAAGTGATTTTCATGCTTCCAGGGGCCCTAAACACAAGATTTATGGAATGGTTAAAAGTGCATGAAAATGGCCAATTACTCACTCTGAGTTCTCAAAAAGGGTTTCTTCACCCCGGGAAGTTAATTAAATACCATTTGGAGGCATTTAATGTTCGAGCAAAAACAGCTGATTTTCGACAAAAGAGATAACACCCCCCCATTACGTCATGCTTCAGAAATGTGGAAAATGGTCAGTTTTCAAATGTTTTATTTTTGAACGTCAGTTCACATTTGTAGGTGGATCATCAGTGTTAGAGCTAAAATTAGCATGTTTAAAGTGATGTTCATGCTTCCAGGGGCTCGGGAAGTGAATTAAATACTATTTGGAGGCATTTAATGTGTGAGCAAAAACGGCTGATTTTCGACAAAAGAGATAACACCCCCCCATTACGTCATGCTTCAGAAATGTGGAAAATGGTCCGTTTTCAAATGTTTTATTTTTGAACGTCAGTTCACATTTGTAGGTGAATCATCAGTGTTAGAGCTAAAATTAGCATGTTTAAAGTGATTTTCATGCTTCCAGGGGCTCGGGAAGTTAATTAAATACCATTTGGAGGCATTTAATGTTTGAGCAAAAATGGCTGATTTTCGACAAAAGAGATAACACCCCCCCATTACGTCATGCTTCAGAAATGTGGAAAATGGTCCGTTTTCAAATGTTTTATTTTTGAACGTCAGTTCACATTTGTAGGTGGATCATCAGTGTTAGAGCTAAAATTAGCATGTTTAAAGTGATTTTCATGCTTCCAGGGGCCCTAAACACAAGATTTATGGAATGGTTAAAAGTGCATGAAAATGGCCAATTACTCACTCTGAGTTCTCAAAAAGGGTTTCTTCACCCCGGGAAGTTAATTTAATACCATTTGGAGGCATTTAATGTTCGAGCAAAAACAGCTGATTTTCGACAAAAGAGATAACACCCCCCCATTACGTCATGCTTCAGAAATGTGGAAAATGGTCAGTTTTCAAATGTTTTATTTTTGAACGTCAGTTCACATTTGTAGGTGGATCATCAGTGTTAGAGCTAAAATTAGCATGTTTAAAGTGATTTTCATGCTTCCAGGGGCTCGGGAAGTGAATTAAATACTATTTGGAGGCATTTAATGTGTGAGCAAAAACGGCTGATTTTCGACAAAAGAGATAACACCCCCCCATTACGTCATGCTTCAGAAATGTGGAAAATGGTCCGTTTTCAAATGTTTTATTTTTGAACGTCAGTTCACATTTGTAGGTGGATCATCAGTGTTAGAGCTAAAATTATCATGTTTAAAGTGATTTTCATGCTTCCAGGGGCCCTAAACACAAGATTTATGGAATGGTTAAAAGTGCATGAAAATGGCCAATTTACTCACTCTGAGTTCTCAAAAAGGGTTTCTTCACCCCGGGAAGTTAATTAAATACCATTTGGAGGCATTTAATGTTCGAGCAAAAACTGCTGATTTTCGACAAAAGAGATAACACCCCCCCATTACGTCATGCTTCAGAAATGTTGAAAATGGTCCGTTTTCAAATGTTTTATTTTTGAACGTCAGTTCACATTTGTAGCTGGATCATCAGTGTTAGAGCTAAAATTAGCATGTTTAAAGTGATTTTCATGCTTCCAGGGGCCCTAAACACAAGATTTATGGAATGGTTAAAAGTGCATGAAAATGGCCAATTTACTCACTCTGAGTTCTCAAAAAGGGTTTCTTCACCCCGGGAAGTTAATTAAATACCATTTGGAGGCATTTAATGTTCGAGCAAAAACGGCTGATTTTCGACAAAAGAGATAACACCCCCCCATTACGTCATGCTTCAGAAATGTGGAAAATGGTCCGTTTTCAAATGTTTTATTTTTGAACGTCAGTTCACATTTGTAGGTGGATCATCAGTGTTAGAGCTCAAATTAGCATGTTTAAAGTGATTTTCATGCTTCCAGGGGCTCGGGAAGTGAATTAAATACTATTTGGAGGCATTTAATGTTCAAGCAAAAAAGGCTGATTTTCGACAAAAGAGATAACACCCCCCCATTACGTCATGCTTCAGAAATGTGGAAAATGGTCCGTTTTCAAATGTTTTATTTTTGAACGTCAGTTCACATTTGTAGGTGGATCATCAGTGTGAGAGCTAAAATTAGCATGTTTAAAGTGATTTTCATGCTTCCAGGGGCTCGGGAAGTTAATTAAATACCATTTGGAGGCATTTAATGTTCCAGCAAAAACGGCTGATTTTCGACAAAAGAGATAACACCCCCCCATTACGTCATGCTTCAGAAATGTGGAAAATGGTCCGTTTTCAAATGTTTTATTTTTGAACGTCAGTTCACATTTGTAGGTGGATCATCAGTGTTAGAGCTAAAATTAGCATGTTTAAAGTGATTTTCATGCTTCCAGGGGCCCTAAACACAAGATTTATGGAATGGTTAAAAGTGCATGAAAATGGCCAATTTACTCACTCTGAGTTCTCAAAAAGGGTTTCTTCACCCCAGGAAGTTAATTAAATACCATTTGGAGGCATTTAATGTTCGAGCAAAAACGGCTGAGTTTCGACAAAAGAGATAACACCCCCCCATTACGTCATGCTTCAGAAATGTGGAAAATGGTCCGTTTTCAAATGTTTTATTTTTGAACGTCAGTTCACATTTGTAGGTGGATCATCAGTGTTAGAGCTAAAATTAGCATGTTTAAAGTGATTTTCATGCTTCCAGGGGCTCGGGAAGTTAATTAAATACCATTTGGAGGCATTTAATGTTCGAGCAAAAACGGCTGGTTTTCGACAAAAGAGATAACACCCTCCCATTACGTCATGCTTCAGAAATGTGGAAAATGGTCCGTTTTCAAATGTTTTATTTTTGAACGTCAGTTCACATTTGTAGGGGGATCATCAGTGTTAGAGCTAAAATTAGCATGTTTAAAGTGATTTTCATGCTTCCAGGGGCCCTAAACACAAGATTTATGGAATGGTTAAAAGTGCATGAAAATGGCCAATTTACTCACTCTGAGTTCTCAAAAAGGGTTTCTTCACCCCGGGAAGTTAATTAAATACCATTTGGAGGCATTTAATGTTCGAGCAAAAACGGCTGATTTTCGACAAAAGAGATAACACCCCCCCATTATGTCATGCTTCAGAAATGTGGAAAATGGTCCGTTTTCAAATGTTTTATTTTTGAACGTCAGTTCACATTTGTAGGTGGATCATCAGTGTTAGAGCTCAAATTAGCATGTTTAAAGTGATTTTCATGCTTCCAGGGGCTCGGGAAGTGAATTAAATACTATTTGGAGGCATTTAATGTTCAAGCAAAAACGGCTGATTTTAGACAAAAGAGATAACACCCCCCCATTACGTCATGCTTCAGAAATGTGGAAAATGGTCCGTTTTCAAATGTTTTATTTTTGAACGTCAGTTCACATTTGTAGGTGGATCATCAGTGTTAGAGCTAAAATTAGCATGTTTAAAGTGATTTTCATGCTTCCAGGGGCCCTAAACACAAGATTTATGGAATGGTTAAAAGTGAATGAAAATGGCCAATTACTCACTCTGAGTTCTCAAAAAGGGTTTCTTCACCCCGGGAAGTTAATTAAATACCATTTGGAGGCATTTAATGTTCGAGCAAAAACAGCTCATTTTCGACAAAAGAGATAACACCCCCCCATTACGTCATGCTTCAGAAATGTGGGAAATGGTCTGTTTTCAAATGTTTTATTTTTGAACGTCAGTTCACATTTGTAGGTGGATCATCAGTGTTAGAGCTAAAATGAGCATGTTTAAAGTGATTTTCATGCTTCCAGGGGCTCGGGAAGTTAATTAAATACTATTTGGAGGCATTTAATGTTTGAGCAAAAACGGCTGATTTTCGACAAAAGAGATAACACCCCCCCATTACGTCATGCTTCAGAAATGTGGAAAATGGTCCGTTTTCAAATGTTTTATTTTTGAAAGTCAGTTCACATTTGTAGGTGGATCATCAGTGTTAGAGCTAAAATTAGCATGTTTAAAGTGATTTTCATGCTTCCAGGGGCTCGGGAAGTTAAATAAATACCATTTGGAGGCATTTAATGTTCGAGCAAAAACGGCTGATTTTCGACAAAAGAGATAACACTCCCCCATTACGTCATGCTTCAGAAATGTGGAAAATGGTCCGTTTTCAAATGTTTTATTTTTGAACGTCAGTTCACATTTGTAGGTGAATCATCAGTGTTAGAGCTAAAATTAGCATGTTTAAAGTGATTTTCATGCTTCCAGGGGCTCGGGAAGTTAATTAAATACCATTTGGAGGCATTTAATGTTTGAGCAAAAATGGCTGATTTTCGACAAAAGAGATAACACCCCCCCATTACGTCATGCTTCAGAAATGTGGAAAATGGTCCGTTTTCAAATGTTTTATTTTTGAACGTCAGTTCACATTTGTAGGTGGATCATCAGTGTTAGAGCTAAAATTAGCATGTTTAAAGTGATTTTCATGCTTCCAGGGGCCCTAAACACAAGATTTATGGAATGGTTAAAAGTGCATGAAAATGGCCAATTTACTAACTCTGAGTTCTCAAAAAGGGTTTCTTCACCCAGGGAAGTTAATTAAATACCATTTGGAGGCATTTAATGTTCGAGCAAAAACAGCTGATTTTCGACAAAAGAGATAACACCCCCCCATTACGTCATGCTTCAGAAATGTGGAAAATGGTCCGTTTTCAAATGTTTTATTTTTGAACGTCAGTTCACATTTGTAGGTGGATCATCAGTGTTTGAGCTAAAATTAGCATGTTTAAAGTGATTTTCATGCTTCCAGGGGCTCGGGAAGTTAAATAAATACCATTTGGAGGCATTTAATGTTCGAGCAAAAACGGCTGATTTTCGACAAAAGAGATAACACCCCCCCATTACGTCATGCTTCAGAAATGTGGAAAATGGTCCGTTTTCAAATGTTTTATTTTTGAACGTCAGTTCACATTTGTAGGTGGATCATCAGTGTTAGAGCTCAAATTAGCATGTTTAAAGTGATTTTCATGCTTCCAGGGGCTCGGGAAGTGAATTAAATACTATTTGGAGGCATTTAATGTTCAAGCAAAAAAGGCTGATTTTCGACCAAAGAGATAACACCCCCCCATTACGTCATGCTTCAGAAATGTGGAAAATGGTCCGTTTTCAAATGTTTTATTTTTGAACGTCAGTTCACATTTGTAGGTGGATCATCAGTGTGAGAGCTAAAATTAGCATGTTTAAAGTGATTTTCATGCTTCCAGGGGCTCGGGAAGTTAATTAAATACCATTTGGAGGCATTTAATGTTCGAGCAAAAACGGCTGATTTTCGACAAAAGAGATAACACCCCCCCATTACGTCATGCTTCAGAAATGTGGAAAATGGTCCGTTTTCAAATGTTTTATTTTTGAACGTCAGTTCACATTTGTAGGTGGATCATCAGTGTGAGAGCTAAAATTAGCATGTTTAAAGTGATTTTCATGCTTCCAGGGGCTCGGGAAGTTAATTAAATACCATTTGGAGGCATTTAATGTTTGAGCAAAAATGGCTGATTTTCGACAAAAGAGATAACACCCCCCCATTACGTCATGCTTCAGAAATGTGGAAAATGGTCCGTTTTCAAATGTTTTATTTTTGAACGTCAGTTCACATTTGTAGGTGGATCATCAGTGTTAGAGCTAAAATTAGCATGTTTAAAGTGATTTTCATGCTTCCAGGGGCCCTAAACACAAGATTTATGGAATGGTTAAAAGTGCATGAAAATGGCCAATTACTCACTCTGAGTTCTCAAAAAGGGTTTCTTCACCCCGGGAAGTTAATTAAATACCATTTGGAGGCATTTAATGTTCGAGCAAAAACAGCTGATTTTCGACAAAAGAGATAACACCCCCCCATTACGTCATGCTTCAGAAATGTGGAAAATGGTCAGTTTTCAAATGTTTTATTTTTGAACGTCAGTTCACATTTGTAGGTGGATCATCAGTGTTAGAGCTAAAATTAGCATGTTTAAAGTGATGTTCATGCTTCCAGGGGCTCGGGAAGTGAATTAAATACTATTTGGAGGCATTTAATGTGTGAGCAAAAACGGCTGATTTTCGACAAAAGAGATAACACCCCCCCATTACGTCATGCTTCAGAAATGTGGAAAATGGTCCGTTTTCAAATGTTTTATTTTTGAACGTCAGTTCACATTTGTAGGTGGATCATCAGTGTTAGAGCTAAAATTAGCATGTTTAAAGTGATTTTCCTGCTTCCAGGGGCCCTAAACACAAGATTTATGGAATGGTTAAAAGTGCATGAAAATGGCCAATTTACTAACTCTGAGTTCTCAAAAAGGGTTTCTTCACCCCGGGAAGTTAATTAAATACCATTTGGAGGCATTTAATGTTCGAGCAAAAACAGCTGATTTTCGACAAAAGAGATAACACCCCCCCATTACGTCATGCTTCAGAAATGTGGAAAATGGTCCGTTTTCAAATGTTTTATTTTTGAACGTCAGTTCACATTTGTAGGTGGATCATCAGTGTTAGAGCTCAAATTAGCATGTTTAAAGTGATTTTCATGCTTCCAGGGGCTCGGGAAGTGAATTAAATACTATTTGGAGGCATTTAATGTTCAAGCAAAAACGGCTGATTTTCGACAAAAGAGATAACACCCCCCCATTACGTCATGCTTCAGAAATGTGGAAAATCGTCCGTTTTCAAATGTTTTATTTTTGAACGTCAGTTCACATTTGTAGGTGGATCATCAGTGTTAGAGCTAAAATTAGCATGTTTAAAGTGATTTTCATGCTTCCAGGGGCCCTAAACACAAGATTTATGGAATGGTTAAAAGTGAATGAAAATGGCAAATTACTCACTCTGAGTTCTCAAAAAGGGTTTCTTCACCCTGGGAAGTTAATTAAATACCATTTGGAGGCATTTAATGTTCGAGCAAAAACAGCTCATTTTCGACAAAAGAGATAACACCCCCCCATTACGTCATGCTTCAGAAATGTGGGAAATGGTCCGTTTTCAAATGTTTTATTTTTGAACGTCAGTTCACATTTGTAGGTGGATCATCAGTGTTAGAGCTAAAATTAGCATGTTTAAAGTGATTTTCATGCTTCCAGGGGCTCGGGAAGTTAATTAAATACTATTTGGAGGCATTTAATGTTTGAGCAAAAACGGCTGATTTTCGACAAAAGAGATAACACCCCCCCATTACGTCATGCTTCAGAAATGTGGAAAATGGTCCGTTTTCAAATGTTTTATTTTTGAAAGTCAGTTCACATTTGTAGGTGGATCATCAGTGTTAGAGCTAAAATTAGCATGTTTAAAGTGATTTTCATGCTTCCAGGGGATCGGGAAGTTAAATAAATACCATTTGGAGGCATTTAATGTTCGAGCAAAAACGGCTGATTTTCGACAAAAGAGATAACACCCCCCCATTACATCATGCTTCAGAAATGTGGAAAATGGTCCGTTTTCAAATGTTTTATTTTTGAACGTCAGTTCACATTTGTAGGTGAATCATCAGTGTTAGAGCTAAAATTAGCATGTTTAAAGTGATTTTCATGCTTCCAGGGGCTCGGGAAGTTAATTAAATACCATTTGGAGGCATTTAATGTTTGAGCAAAAATGGCTGATTTTCGACAAAAGAGATAACACCCCCCCATTACGTCATGCTTCAGAAATGTGGAAAATGGTCCGTTTTCAAATGTTTTATTTTTGAACGTCAGTTCACATTTGTAGGTGGATCATCAGTGTTAGAGCTAAAATTAGCATGTTTAAAGTGATTTTCATGCTTCCAGGGGCCCTAAACACAAGATTTATGGAATGGTTAAAAGTGCATGAAAATGGCTAATTACTCACTCTGAGTTCTCAAAAAGGGTTTCTTCACCCCGGGAAGTTATTTAAATACCATTTGGAGGCATTTAATGTTCGAGCAAAAACAGCTGATTTTCGACAAAAGAGATAACACCCCCCCATTACGTCATGCTTCAGAAATGTGGAAAATGGTCAGTTTTCAAATGTTTTATTTTTGAACGTCAGTTCACATTTGTAGGTGGATCATCAGTGTTAGAGCTAAAATTAGCATGTTTAAAGTGATTTTCATGCTTCCAGGGGCTCGGGAAGTGAATTAAATACTATTTGGAGGCATTTAATGTGTGAGCAAAAACGGCTGATTTTCGACAAAAGAGATAACACCCCCCCATTACGTCATGCTTCAGAAATGTGGAAAATGGTCCGTTTTCAAATGTTTTATTTTTGAACGTCAGTTCACATTTGTAGGTGGATCATCAGTGTTAGAGCTAAAATTATCATGTTTAAAGTGATTTTCATGCTTCCAGGGGCCCTAAACACAAGATTTATGGAATGGTTAAAAGTGCATGAAAATGGCCAATTTACTCACTCTGAGTTCTCAAAAAGGGTTTCTTCACCCCGGGAAGTTAATTAAATACCATTTGGAGGCATTTAATGTTCGAGCAAAAACTGCTGATTTTCGACAAAAGAGATAACACCCCCCCATTACGTCATGCTTCAGAAATGTTGAAAATGGTCCGTTTTCAAATGTTTTATTTTTAACCGTCAGTTCACATTTGTAGCTGGATCATCAGTGTTAGAGCTAAAATTAGCATGTTTAAAGTGATTTTCATGCTTCCAGGGGCCCTAAACACAAGATTTATGGAATGGTTAAAAGTGCATGAAAATGGCCAATTTACTAACTCTGAGTTCTCAAAGAGGGTTTCTTCACCCCGGGAAGTTAATTAAATACCATTTGGAGGAATTTAATGTTCGAGCAAAAACGGCTGATTTTCGACAAAAGAGATAACACCCCCCCATTACGTCATGCTTCAGAAATGTGGAAAATGGTCCGTTTTCAAATGTTTTATTTTTGAACGTCAGTTCACATTTGTAGGTGGATCATCAGTGTTAGAGCTAAAATTAGCATGTTTAAAGTGATTTTCATGCTTCCAGGGGCTCGGGAAGTTAAATAAATACCATTTGGAGGCATTTAATGTTCGAGCAAAAACGGCTGATTTTCGACAAAAGAGATAACACCCCCCCATTACGTCATGCTTCAGAAATGTGGAAAATGGTCCGTTTTCAAATGTTTTATTTTTGAACGTCAGTTCACATTTGTAGGTGGATCATCAGTGTTAGAGCTCAAATTAGCATGTTTAAAGTGATTTTCATGCTTCCAGGGGCTCGGGAAGTGAATTAAATACTATTTGGAGGCATTTAATGTTCAAGCAAAAAAGGCTGATTTTCGACAAAAGAGATAACACCCCCCCATTACGTCATGCTTCAGAAATGTGGAAAATGGTCCGTTTTCAAATGTTTTATTTTTGAACGTCAGTTCACATTTGTAGGTGGATCATCAGTGTGATAGCTAAAATTAGCATGTTTAAAGTGATTTTCATGCTTCCAGGGGCTCGGGAAGTTAATTAAATACCATTTGGAGGCATTTAATGTTCCAGCAAAAACGGCTGATTTTCGACAAAAGAGATAACACCCCCCCATTACGTCATGCTTCAGAAATGTGGAAAATGGTCCGTTTTCAAATGTTTTATTTTTGAACGTCAGTTCACATTTGTAGGTGGATCATCAGTGTTAGAGCTAAAATTAGCATGTTTAAAGTGATTTTCATGCTTCCAGGGGCCCTAAACACAAGATTTATGGAATGGTTAAAAGTGCATGAAAATGGCCAATTTACTCACTCTGAGTTCTCAAAAAGGGTTTCTTCACCCCGGGAAGTTAATTAAATACCATTTGGAGGCATTTAATGTTCGAGCAAAAACGGCTGATTTTCGACAAAAGAGATAACACCCCCCCATTATGTCATGCTTCAGAAATGTGGAAAATGGTCCGTTTTCAAATGTTTTATTTTTGAACGTCAGTTCACATTTGTAGGTGGATCATCAGTGTTAGAGCTCAAATTAGCATGTTTAAAGTGATTTTCATGCTTCCAGGGGCTCGGGAAGTGAATTAAATACTATTTGGAGGCATTTAATGTTCAAGCAAAAACGGCTGATTTTAGACAAAAGAGATAACACCCCCCCATTACGTCATGCTTCAGAAATGTGGAAAATGGTCCGTTTTCAAATGTTTTATTTTTGAACGTCAGTTCACATTTGTAGGTGGATCATCAGTGTTAGAGCTAAAATTAGCATGTTTAAAGTGATTTTCATGCTTCCAGGGGCCCTAAACACAAGATTTATGGAATGGTTAAAAGTGAATGAAAATGGCCAATTACTCACTCTGAGTTCTCAAAAAGGGTTTCTTCACCCCGGGAAGTTAATTAAATACCATTTGGAGGCATTTAATGTTCGAGCAAAAACAGCTCATTTTCGACAAAAGAGATAACACCCCCCCATTACGTCATGCTTCAGAAATGTGGGAAATGGTCTGTTTTCAAATGTTTTATTTTTGAACGTCAGTTCACATTTGTAGGTGGATCATCAGTGTTAGAGCTAAAATGAGCATGTTTAAAGTGATTTTCATGCTTCCAGGGGCTCGGGAAGTTAATTAAATACTATTTGGAGGCATTTAATGTTTGAGCAAAAACGGCTGATTTTCGACAAAAGAGATAACACCCCCCCATTACGTCATGCTTCAGAAATGTGGAAAATGGTCCGTTTTCAAATGTTTTATTTTTGAAAGTCAGTTCACATTTGTAGGTGGATCATCAGTGTTAGAGCTAAAATTAGCATGTTTAAAGTGATTTTCATGCTTCCAGGGGCTCGGGAAGTTAAATAAATACCATTTGGAGGCATTTAATGTTCGAGCAAAAACGGCTGATTTTCGACAAAAGAGATAACACTCCCCCATTACGTCATGCTTCAGAAATGTGGAAAATGGTCCGTTTTCAAATGTTTTATTTTTGAACGTCAGTTCACATTTGTAGGTGAATCATCAGTGTTAGAGCTAAAATTAGCATGTTTAAAGTGATTTTCATGCTTCCAGGGGCTCGGGAAGTTAATTAAATACCATTTGGAGGCATTTAATGTTTGAGCAAAAATGGCTGATTTTCGACAAAAGAGATAACACCCCCCCATTACGTCATGCTTCAGAAATGTGGAAAATGGTCCGTTTTCAAATGTTTTATTTTTGAACGTCAGTTCACATTTGTAGGTGGATCATCAGTGTTAGAGCTAAAATTAGCATGTTTAAAGTGATTTTCATGCTTCCAGGGGCCCTAAACACAAGATTTATGGAATGGTTAAAAGTGCATGAAAATGGCCAATTTACTAACTCTGAGTTCTCAAAAAGGGTTTCTTCACCCCGGGAAGTTAATTAAATACCATTTGGAGGCATTTAATGTTCGAGCAAAAACAGCTGATTTTCGACAAAAGAGATAACACCCCCCCATTACGTCATGCTTCAGAAATGTGGAAAATGGTCCGTTTTCAAATGTTTTATTTTTGAACGTCAGTTCACATTTGTAGGTGGATCATCAGTGTTAGAGCTAAAATTAGCATGTTTAAAGTGATTTTCATGCTTCCAGGGGCTCGGGAAGTTAAATAAATACCATTTGGAGGCATTTAATGTTCGAGCAAAAACGGCTGATTTTCGACAAAAGAGATAACACCCCCCCATTACGTCATGCTTCAGAAATGTGGAAAATGGTCCGTTTTCAAATGTTTTATTTTTGAACGTCAGTTCACATTTGTAGGTGGATCATCAGTGTTAGAGCTCAAATTAGCATGTTTAAAGTGATTTTCATGCTTCCAGGGGCTCGGGAAGTGAATTAAATACTATTTGGAGGCATTTAATGTTCAAGCAAAAAAGGCTGATTTTCGACCAAAGAGATAACACCCCCCCATTACGTCATGCTTCAGAAATGTGGAAAATGGTCCGTTTTCAAATGTTTTATTTTTGAACGTCAGTTCACATTTGTAGGTGGATCATCAGTGTGAGAGCTAAAATTAGCATGTTTAAAGTGATTTTCATGCTTCCAGGGGCTCGGGAAGTTAATTAAATACCATTTGGAGGCATTTAATGTTCGAGCAAAAACGGCTGATTTTCGACAAAAGAGATAACACCCCCCCATTACGTTATGCTTCAGAAATGTGGAAAATGGTCCGTTTTCAAATGTTTTATTTTTGAACGTCAGTTCACATTTGTAGGTGGATCATCAGTGTTAGAGCTAAAATTAGCATGTTTAAAGTGATTTTCATGCTTCCAGGGGCCCTAAACACAAGATTTATGGAATGGTTAAAAGTGCATGAAAATGGCCAATTTACTCACTCTGAGTTCTCAAAAAGGGTTTCTTCACCCCAGGAAGTTAATTAAATACCATTTGGAGGCATTTAATGTTCGAGCAAAAACGGCTGAGTTTCGACAAAAGAGATAACACCCCCCATTACGTCATGCTTCAGAAATGTGGAAAATGGTCAGTTTTCAAATGTTTTATTTTTGAACGTCAGTTCACATTTGTAGGTGGATCATCAGTGTTAGAGCTAAAATTAGCATGTTTAAAGTGATTTTCATGCTTCCAGGGGCTCGGGAAGTTAATTAAATACCATTTGGAGGCATTTAATGTTCGAGCAAAAACGGCTGGTTTTCGACAAAAGAGATAACACCCCCCCATTACGTCATGCTTCAGAAATGTGGAAAATGGTCCGTTTTCAAATGTTTTATTTTTGAACGTCAGTTCACATTTGTAGGTGGATCATCAGTGTTAGAGCTAAAATTAGCATGTTTAAAGTGATTTTCATACTTCCAGGGGCCCTTAACACAAGAATAATGGAATGGTTAAAAGTGCATGAAAATGGCCAATTTACTCACTCTGAGTTCTCAAAAAGGGTTTCTTCACCCCGGGAAGTTCATTAAATACCATTTGGAGGCATTTAATGTTCGAGCAAAAACGGCTGATTTTTGACAAAAGAGATAACACCCCCCCATTACGTCATGCTTCAGAAATGTGGAAAATGGTCCGTTTTCAAATGTTTTATTTTTGAACGTCAGTTCACATTTGTAGGTGGATCATCAGAGTTAGAGCTAAAATTAGGATGTTTAAAGTGATTTTCATGCTTCCAGAGGCTCGGGAAGTTAATTAAATACCATTTGGAGGCATTTAATGTTCGAGCAAAAATGGCTGATTTTCGACAAAAGAGATAACACCCCCCCATTACGTCATGCTTCAGAAATGTGGAAAATGGTCAGTTTTCAAATGTTTTATTTTTGAACGTCAGTTCACATTTGTAGGGGGATCATCAGTGTTAGAGCTAACATTGGCATGTTTAAAGTGATTTTCATGCTTCCAGGGGCCCTAAACACAAGATTTATGGAATGGTTAAAAGTGCATGAAAATGGCCAATTTACTCACTCTGAGTTCTCAAAAAGGGTTTCTTCACCCGGGGAAGTTAATTAAATACCATTTGGAGGCATTTAATGTTCGAGCAAAAACGGCTGATTTTCGACAAAAGAGGTAACACCCCCCCATTACGTCATGCTTCAGAAATGTGGAAAATGGTCCGTTTTCAAATGTTTTATTTTTGAACGTCAGTTCACATTTGTAGGTGGATCATCAGTGTTAGAGCTAAAATTAGCATGTTTAAAGTGATTTTCATGCTTCCAGGGGCTCGGGAAGTGAATTAAATACTATTTGGAGGCATTTAATGTTCAAGCAAAAACGGCTGATTTTCGACAAAAGAGATAACACCCCCCCATTACGTCATGCTTCAGAAATGTGGAAAATGGTCCGTTTTCAAATGTTTTATTTTTGAACGTCAGTTCAAGTTTGTAGGTGGAACATCAGTGTTAGAGTTAAAATTAGCATGTTTAAAGTGATTTTCATGCTTCCAGGAGCTCGGGAAGTTAATTAAATACCATTTGGAGGCATTTAATGTTCGAGCAAAAATGGCTGATTTTCGACAAAAGAGATAACACCCCCTCATTACGTCATGCTTCATAAATGTGGAAAATGGTCCGTTTTCAAATGTTTTATTTTTGAACGTCAGTTCACATTTGTAGGTGGATCATCAGTGTTAGAGCTAAAATTAGCATGTTTAAAGTGATTTTCATGCTTCCAGGGGCCCTAAACACAAGATTTATGGAATGGTTAAAAGTGCATGAAAATGGCCAATTTACTCACTCTGAGTTCTCAAAAAGGGTTTCTTCACCCCGGGAAGTTAATTAAATACCATTTGGAGGCATTTAATGTTCGAGCAAAAACGGCTGATTTTCGACAAAAGAGATAACACCCCCCCCATTACGTCATGCTTCAGAAATGTGGAAAATGGTCCGTTTTCAAATGTTTTATTTTTGAACGTCAGTTCACATTTGTAGGTGGATCATCAGTGTTAGAGCTAAAATTAGCATGTTTAAAGAGATTTTCATGCTTCCAGGGGCTCGGGAAGTTAATTAAATACCATTTGGAGGCATTTAAGGTTCGAGCAAAAACGGCTGGTTTTCGACAAAAGAGATAACACCCCCCCCATTACGTCATGCTTCAGAAATGTGGAAAATGGTCAGTTTTCAAATGTTTTATTTTTGAACGTCAGTTCACATTTGTAGGGGGATCATCAGTGTTAGAGCTAAAATTAGCATGTTTAAAGTGATTTTCATGCTTCCATGGGCCCTAAACACAAGATTTATGGAATGGTTCAGAGTGCATGAAAATGGCCAATTTACTCACTCTGAGTTTTCAAAAAGGGTTTCTTCACCCCGGGAAGTTAATTAAATACCATTTGGAGGCATTTAATGTTCGAGCAAAAACGGCTGATTTTCGACAAAAGAGATAACACCCCCCCATTACGTCATGCTTCAGAAATGTGGAAAATGGTCCGTTTTCAAATGTTTTATTTTTGAACGTCAGTTCACATTTGTAGGTGGATCATCAGTGTTAGAGCTCAAATTAGCATGTTTAAAGTGATTTTCATGCTTCCAGGGGCTCGGGAAGTGAATTAAATACTATTTGGAGGCATTTAATGTTCAAGCAAAAATGGCTGATTTTCGACAAAAGAGATAACACCCCCCCATTACGTCATGCTTCAGAAATGTGGAAAATGGTCCGTTTTCAAATGTTTTATTTTTGAACGTCAGTTCACATTTGTAGGTGGATCATCAGTGTTAGAGCTAAAATTAGCATGTTTAAAGTGATTTTCATGCTTCCAGGGGCCCTAAACACAAGATTTATGGAATGGTTAAAAGTGAATGAAAATGGCCAATTACTCACTCTGAGTTCTCAAAAAGGGTTTCTTCACCCCGGGAAGTTAATTAAATACCATTTGGAGGCATTTAATGTTCGAGCAAAAACAGCTCATTTTCGACAAAAGAGATAACACTCCCCCATTACGTCATGCTTCAGAAATGTGGGAAATGGTCCGTTTTCAAATGTTTTATTTTTGAACGTCAGTTCACATTTGTAGGTGGATCATCGTGTTAGAGCTCAAATTAGCATGTTTAAAGTGATTTTCATGCTTCCAGGGGCTCGGGAAGTGAATTAAATACTATTTGGAGGCATTTAATGTTCAAGCAAAAAAGGCTGATTTTCGACCAAAGAGATAACACCCCCCCATTACGTCATGCTTCAGAAATGTGGAAAATGGTCCGTTTTCAAATGTTTTATTTTTGAACGTCAGTTCACATTTGTAGGTGGATCATCAGTGTGAGAGCTAAAATTAGCATGTTTAAAGTGATTTTCATGCTTCCAGGGGCTCGGGAAGTTAATTAAATACCATTTGGAGGCATTTAATGTTCGAGCAAAAACGGCTGATTTTCGACAAAAGAGATAACACCCCCCCATTACGTCATGCTTCAGAAATGTGGAAAATGGTCCGTTTTCAAAGTTTTATTTTTGAACGTCAGTTCACATTTGTAGGTGGATCATCAGTGTTAGAGCTAAAATTAGCATGTTTAAAGTGATTTTCATGCTTCCAGGGGCCCTAAACACAAGATTTATGGAATGGTTAAAAGTGCATGAAAATGGCCAATTTACTCACTCTGAGTTCTCAAAAAGGGTTTCTTCACCCCAGGAAGTTAATTAAATACCATTTGGAGGCATTTAATGTTCGAGCAAAAACGGCTGAGTTTCGACAAAAGAGATAACACCCCCATTACGTCATGCTTCAGAAATGTGGAAAATGGTCCGTTTTCAAATGTTTTATTTTTGAACGTCAGTTCACATTTGTAGGTGGATCATCAGTGTTAGAGCTAAAATTAGCATGTTTAAAGTGATTTTCATGCTTCCAGGGGCTCGGGAAGTTAATTAAATACCATTTGGAGGCATTTAATGTTCGAGCAAAAACGGCTGGTTTTCGACAAAAGAGATAACACCCCCCCATTACGTCATGCTTCAGAAATGTGGAAAATGGTCCGTTTTCAAATGTTTTATTTTTGAACGTCAGTTCACATTTGTAGGTGGATCATCAGTGTTAGAGCTAAAATTAGCATGTTTAAAGTGATTTTCATGCTTCCAGGGGCCCTTAACACAAGATTAATGGAATGGTTAAAAGTGCATGAAAATGGCCAATTTACTCACTCTGAGTTCTCAAAAAGGTTTCTTCACCCCAGGAAGTTAATTAAATACCATTTGGAGGCATTTATTAATGTTCGAGCAAAAACGGCTGATTTTCGACAAAAGAGATAACACCCCCCCATTACGTCATGCTTCAGAAATGTGGAAAATGGTCCGTTTTCAAATGTTTTATTTTTGAACGTCAGTTCACATTTGTAGGTGGATCATCAGAGTTAGAGCTAAAATTAGGATGTTTAAAGTGATTTTCATGCTTCCAGAGGCTCAGGAAGTTAATTAAATACCATTTGGAGGCATTTAATGTTCGAGCAAAAATGGCTGATTTTCGACAAAAGAGATAACACCCCCCCATTACGTCATGCTTCAGAAATGTTGAAAATGGTCCGTTTTCAAATGTTTTATTTTTGAACGTCAGTTCACATTTGTAGGTGGATCATCAGTGTTAGAGCTAACATTGGCATGTTTAAAGTGATTTTCATGCTTCCAGGGGCCCTAAACACAAGATTTATGGAATGGTTAAAAGTGCATGAAAATGGCAAATTTACTCACTCTGAGTTCTCAAAAAGGGTTTCTTCACCCCAGGAAGTTAATTAAATACCATTTGGAGGCATTTAATGTTCGAGCAAAAACGGCTGAGTTTCGACAAAAGAGATAACACCCCCCCCATTACGTCATGCTTCAGAAATGTGGAAAATGGTCCGTTTTCAAATGTTTTATTTTTGAACGTCAGTTCACATTTGTAGGTGGATCATCAGTGTTAGAGCTAAAATTAGCATGTTTAAAGTGATTTTCATGCTTCCAGGGGCTCGGGAAGTTAATTAAATACCATTTGGAGGCATTTAATGTTCAAGCAAAAATGGCTGATTTTCGACAAAAGAGATAACACCCCCCCATTACGTCATGCTTCAGAAATGTGGAAAATGGTCCGTTTTCAAATGTTTTATTTTTGAACGTCAGTTCACATTTGTAGGTGGATCATCAGTGTTAGAGCTAAAATTAGCATGTTTAAAGTGATTTTCATGCTTCCAGGGGCCCTAAACACAAGATTTATGGAATGGTTAAAAGTGAATGAAAATGGCCAATTACTCACTCTGAGTTCTCAAAAAGGGTTTCTTCACCCCGGGAAGTTAATTAAATACCATTTGGAGGCATTTAATGTTCGAGCAAAAACAGCTCATTTTCGACAAAAGAGATAACACCCCCCCATTACGTCATGCTTCAGAAATGTGGGAAATGGTCCGTTTTCAAATGTTTTATTTTTGAACGTCAGTTCACATTTGTAGGTGGATCATCGTGTTAGAGCTAAAATTAGCATGTTTAAAGTGATTTTCATACTTCCAGGGGCTCGGGAAGTTAAATAAATACCATTTGGAGGCATTTAATGTTCGAGCAAAAACGGCTGATTTTCGACAAAAGAGATAACACCCCCCCATTACGTCATGCTTCAGAAATGTGGAAAATGGTCCGTTTTCAAATGTTTTATTTTTGAACGTCAGTTCACATTTGTAGGTGGATCATCAGTGTTAGAGCTCAAATTAGCATGTTTAAAGTGATTTTCATGCTTCCAGGGGCTCGGGAAGTGAATTAAATACTATTTGGAGGCATTTAATATTCAAGCAAAAAAGGCTGATTTTCGACAAAAGAGATAACACCCCCCCATTACGTCATGCTTCAGAAATGTGGAAAATGGTCCGTTTTCAAATGTTTTATTTTTGAACGTCAGTTCACATTTGTAGGTGGATCATCAGTGTGAGAGCTAAAATTAGCATGTTTAAAGTGATTTTCATGCTTCCAGGGGCTCGGGAAGTTAATTAAATACCATTTGGAGGCATTTAATGTTCGAGCAAAAACGGCTGATTTTCGACAAAAGAGATAACCCCCCCCCCATTAGGTCATGCTTCAGAAATGTGGAAAATGGTCCGTTTTCAAATGTTTTATTTTTGAACGTCAGTTCACATTTGTAGGTGGATCATCAGTGTTAGAGCTAAAATTAGCATGTTTAAAGTGATTTTCATGCTTCCAGGGGCCCTAAACACAAGATTTATGGAATGGTAAAAGTGCATGAAAATGGCCAATTTACTCACTCTGAGTTCTCAAAAAGGGTTTCTTCACCCCAGGAAGTTAATTAAATACCATTTGGAGGCATTTAATGTTCGAGCAAAAACGGCTGAGTTTCGACAAAAGAGATAACACCCCCCCATTACGTCATGCTTCAGAAATGTGGAAAATGGTCCGTTTTCAAATGTTTTATTTTTGAACGTCAGTTCACATTTGTAGGTGGATCATCAGTGTTAGAGCTAAAATTAGCATGTTTAAAGTGATTTTCATGCTTCCAGGGGCTCGGGAAGTTAATTAAATACCATTTGGAGGCATTTAATGTTCGAGCAAAAACGGCTGGTTTTCGACAAAAGAGATAACACCCCCCCATTACGTCATGCTTCAGAAATGTGGAAAATGGTCCGTTTTCAAATGTTTTATTTTTGAACGTCAGTTCACATTTGTAGGTGGATCATCAGTGTTAGAGCTAAAATTAGCATGTTTAAAGTGATTTTCATGCTTCCAGGGGCCCTTATCACAAGATTTATGGAATGGTTAAAAGTGCATGAAAATGGCCAATTTACTCACTCTGAGTTCTCAAAAAGGGTTTCTTCACCCCGGGAAGTTAATTAAATACCATTTGGAGGCATTTAATGTTCGAGCAAAAACGGCTGATTTTCGACAAAAGAGATAACACCCCCCCCATTACGTCATGCTTCAGAAATGTGGAAAATGGTCCGTTTTCAAATGTTTTATTTTTGAACGTCAGTTCACATTTGTAGGTGGATCATCAGTGTTAGAGCTAAAATTAGCATGTTTAAAGTGATTTTCATGCTTCCAGGGGCCCTAAACACAAGATTTATGGAATGGTTAAAAGTGCATGAAAATGGCCAATTTACTCACTCTGAGTTCTCAAAAAGGGTTTCTTCACCCCGGGAAGTTAATTAAATACCATTTGGAGGCATTTAATGTTCGAGCAAAAACGGCTGATTTTCGACAAAAGAGATAACACCCCCCCATTACGTCATGCTTCAGAAATGTGGAAAATGGTCGTTTTCAAATGTTTTATTTTTGAACGTCAGTTCACATTTGTAGGTGGATCATCAGTGTTAGAGCTAAAATTAGCATGTTTAAAGTGATTTTCATGCTTCCAGGGGCTCGGGAAGTTAAATGAATACCATTTGGAGGCATTTAATGTTCGAGCAAAAACGGCTGATTTTCGACAAAAGAGATAACACCCCCCCATTATGTCATGCTTCAGAAATGTGGAAAATGGTCCGTTTTCAAATGTTTTATTTCTGAACGTCAGTTCACATTTGTAGGTGGATCATCAGTGTTAGAGCTCAAATTAGCATGTTTAAAGTGATTTTCATGCTTCCAGGGGCTCGGGAAGTGAATTAAATACTATTTGGAGGCATTTAATGTTCAAGCAAAAACGGCTGATTTTAGACAAAAGAGATAACACCCCCCCATTACGTCATGCTTCAGAAATGTGGAAAATGGTCCGTTTTCAAATGTTTTATTTTTGAACGTCAGTTCACATTTGTAGGTGAATCATCAGTGTTAGAGCTAAAATTAGGATGTTTAAAGTGATTTTCATGCTTCCAGAGGCTCGGGAAGTTAATTAAATACCATTTGGAGGCATTTAATGTTCGAGCAAAAATGGCTGATTTTCGACAAAAGAGATAACACCCCCCCATTACGTCATGCTTCAGAAATGTAGAAAATAGTCCGTTTTCAAATGTTTTATTTTTGAACGTCAGTTCACATTTGTAGTTGGATCATCAGTGTTAGAGCTAACATTGGCATGTTTAAAGTGATTTTCATGCTTCCAGGGGCCCTAAACACAAGATTTATGGAATGGTTAAAAGTGCATGAAAATGGCCAATTTACTCACTCTGAGTTCTCAAAAAGGGTTTCTTCACCCGGGGAAGTTAATTAAATACCATTTGGAGGCATTTAATGTTCGAGCAAAAACTGCTGATTTTCGACAAAAGAGGTAACACCCCCCCATCACGTCATGCTTCAGAAATGTGGAAAATGGTCCGTTTTCAAATGTTTTATTTTTGAACGTCAGTTCACATTTGTAGGTGGATCATCAGTGTTAGAGCTAAAATTAGCATGTTTAAAGTGATTTTCATGCTTCCAGGGGCTCGGGAAGTTAAATAAATACCATTTGGAGGCATTTAATGTTCGAGCAAAAACGGCTGATTTTCGACAAAAGAGATAACACCCCCCCATTACGTCATGCTTCAGAAATGTGGAAAATGGTCCGTTTTCAAATGTTTTATTTTTGAACGTCAGTTCACATTTGTAGGTGGATCATCAGTGTTAGAGCTAAAATTAGCATGTTTAAAGTGATTTTCATGCTTCCAGGGGCTCGGGAAGTGAATTAAATACTATTTGGAGGCATTTAATGTTCAAGCAAAAACGGCTGATTTTCGACAAAAGAGATAACACCCCCCCATTACGTCATGCTTCAGAAATGTGGAAAATGGTCCATTTTCAAATGTTTTATTTTTGAACGTCAGTTCAAGTTTGTAGGTGGAACATCAGTGTTAGAGTTAAAATTAGCATGTTTAAAGTGATTTTCATGCTTCCAGGAGCTCGGGAAGTTAATTAAATACCATTTGGAGGCATTTAATGTTCGAGCAAAAATGGCTGATTTTCGACAAAAGAGATAATACCCCCTCATTACGTCATGCTTCAGAAATGTGGAAAATGGTCCGTTTTCAAATGTTTTATTTTTGAACGTCAGTTCACATTTGTAGGTGGATCATCAGTGTTAGAGCTAAAATGAGCATGTTTAAAGTGATTTTCATGCTTCCAGGGGCCCTAAACACAAGATTTATGGAATGGTTAAAAGTGCATGAAAATGGCCAATTTACTCACTCTGAGTTCTCAAAAAGGGTTTCTTCACCCCGGGAAGTTAATTAAATACCATTTGGAGGCATTTAATGTTCGAGCAAAAACGGCTGATTTTCGACAAAAGAGATAACACCCCCCCATTACGTCATGCTTCAGAAATGTGGAAAATGGTCCGTTTTCAAATGTTTTATTTTTGAACGTCAGTTCACATTTGTAGGTGGATCATCAGTGTGAGAGCTAAAATTAGCATGTTTAAAGTGATTTTCATGCTTCCAGGGGCTCGGGAAGTTAATTAAATACCATTTGGAGACATTTAATGTTCGAGCAAAAACGGCTGATTTTCGACAAAAGAGATAACACCCCCCCCATTACGTCATGCTTCAGAAATGTTGAAAATGGTCCGTTTTCAAATGTTTTATTTTTGAACGTCAGTTCACATTTGTAGGTGGATCATCAGTGTTAGAGCTAAAATTAGCATGTTTAAAGTGATTTTCATGCTTCCAGGGGCCCTAAACACAAGATTTATGGAATGGTTAAAAGTGAATGAAAATGGCCAATTACTCACTCTGAGTTCTCAAAAAGGGTTTCTTCACCCCGGGAAGTTAATTAAATACCATTTGGAGGCATTTAATGTTCGAGCAAAAACAGCTCATTTTCGACAAAAGAGATAACAACCCCCCCATTACGTCATGCTTCAGAAATGTGGGAAATGGTCCGTTTTCAAATGTTTTATTTTTGAACGTCAGTTCACATTTGTAGGTGGATCATCGTGTTAGAGCTAAAATTAGCATGTTTAAAGTGATTTTCATGCTTCCAGGGGCTCGGGAAGTTAAATAAATACCATTTGGAGGCATTTAATGTTCGAGCAAAAACGGCTGATTTTCGACAAAAGAGATAACACCCCCCCATTACGTCATGCTTCAGAAATGTGGAAAATGGTCCGTTTTCAAATGTTTTATTTTTGAACGTCAGTTCACATTTGTAGGTGGATCATCAGTGTTAGAGCTCAAATTAGCATGTTTAAAGTGATTTTCATGCTTCCAGGGGCTCGGGAAGTGAATTAAATACTATTTGGAGGCATTTAATGTTCAAGCAAAAAAGGCTGATTTTCGACAAAAGAGATAACACCCCCCCATTACGTCATGCTTCAGAAATGTGGAAAATGGTCTGTTTTCAAATGTTTTATTTTTGAACGTCAGTTCACATTTGTAGGTGGATCATCAGTGTGAGAGCTAAAATTAGCATGTTTAAAGTGATTTTCATGCTTCCACGGGCTCGGGAAGTTAATTAAATACCATTTGGAGGCATTTAATGTTCGAGCAAAAACGGCTGATTTTCGACAAAAGAGATAACACCCCCCCATTACGTCATGCTTCAGAAATGTGGAAAATGGTCCGTTTTCAAATGTTTTATTTTTGAACGTCAGTTCACATTTGTAGGTGGATCATCAGTGTTAGAGCTAAAATTAGCATGTTTAAAGTGATTTTCATGCTTCCAGGGGCCCTAAACACAAGATTTATGGAATGGTTAAAAGTGCATGAAAATGGCCAATTTACTCACTCTGAGTTCTCAAAAAGGGTTTCTTCACCCCAGGAAGTTAATTAAATACCATTTGGAGGCATTTAATGTTCGAGCAAAAACGGCTGAGTTTCGACAAAAGAGATAACACCCCCCCATTACGTCATGCTTCAGAAATGTGGAAAATGGTCCGTTTTCAAATGTTTTATTTTTGAACGTCAGTTCACATTTGTAGGTGGATCATCAGTGTTAGAGCTAAAATTAGCATGTTTAAAGTGATTTTCATGCTTCCAGGGGCTCGGGAAGTTAATTAAATACCATTTGGAGGCATTTAATGTTCGATCAAAAACGGCTGGTTTTCGACAAAAGAGATAACACCCCCCCATTACGTCATGCTTCAGAAATGTGGAAAATGGTCCGTTTTCAAAAGTTTTATTTTTGAACGTCAGTTCACATTTGTAGGTGGATCATCAGTGTTAGAGCTAAAATTAGCATGTTTAAAGTGATTTTCATGCTTCCAGGGGCCCTTATCACAAGATTTATGGAATGGTTAAAAGTGCATGAAAATGGCCAATTTACTCACTCTGAGTTCTCAAAAAGGGTTTCTTCACCCAGGGAAGTTAATTAAATACCATTTGGAGGCATTTAATGTTCGAGCAAAAACGGCTGATTTTCGACAAAAGAGATAACACCCCCCCATTACGTCATGCTTCAGAAATGTGGAAAATGGTCCGTTTTCAAATGTTTTATTTTTGAACGTCAGTTCACATTTGTAGGTGGATCATCAGTGTTAGAGCTAAAATTAGCATGTTTAAAGTGATTTTCATGCTTCCAGGGGCCCTAAACACAAGATTTATGGAATGGTTAAAAGTGCATGAAAATGGCCAATTTACTCACTCTGAGTTCTCAAAAAGGGTTTCTTCACCCCGGGAAGTTAATTAAATACCATTTGGAGGCATTTAATGTTCGAGCAAAAACGGCTGATTTTCGACAAAAGAGATAACACCCCCCCATTACGTCATGCTTCAGAAATGTGGAAAATGGTCGTTTTCAAATGTTTTATTTTTGAACGTCAGTTCACATTTGTAGGTGGATCATCAGTGTTAGAGCTCAAATTAGCATGTTTAAAGTGATTTTCATGCTTCCAGGGGCTCGGGAAGTGAATTAAATACTATTTGGAGGCATTTAATGTTCGAGCAAAAACGGCTGATTTTCGACAAAAGAGGTAACACCCCCCCATTACGTCATGCTTCAGAAATGTGGAAAATGGTCCGTTTTCAAATGTTTTATTTTTGAACGTCAGTTCACATTTGTAGGTGGATCATCAGTGTTAGAGCTAAAATTAGCATGTTTAAAGTGATTTTCATGCTTCCAGGGGCTCGGGAAGTTAAATAAATACCATTTGGAGGCATTTAATGTTCGAGCAAAAACGGCTGATTTTCGACAAAAGAGATAACACCCCCCCATTACGTCATGCTTCAGAAATGTGGAAAATGGTCCGTTTTCAAATGTTTTATTTTTGAACGTCAGTTCACATTTGTAGGTGGATCATCAGTGTGAGAGCTAAAATTAGCATGTTCAAAGTGATTTTCATGCTTCCAGGGGCTCGGGAAGTTAATTAAATACCATTTGGAGACATTTAATGTTCGAGCAAAAACGGCTGATTTTCGACAAAAGAGATAACACCCCCCCATTACGTCATGCTTCAGAAATGTTGAAAATGGTCCGTTTTCAAATGTTTTATTTTTGAACGTCAGTTCACATTTGTAGGTGGATCATCAGTGTGAGAGCTAAAATTAGCATGTTTAAAGTGATTTTCATGCTTCCAGGGGCTCGGGAAGTTAATTAAATACCATTTGGAGGCATTTAATGTTCAAGCAAAAACGGCTGATTTTCGACAAAAGAGATAACACCCCCCCATTACGTCATGCTTCAGAAATGTGGAAAATGGTCCGTTTTCAAATGTTTTATTTTTGAACGTCAGTTCACATTTGTAGGTGGATCATCAGTGTTAGAGCTAAAATTAGCATGGTTAAAGTGATTTTCATGCTTCCAGGGGCCCTAAACACAAGATTTATGGAATGGTTAAAAGTGCATGAAAATGGCCAATTTACTCACTCTGAGTTCTCAAAAAGGGTTTCTTCACCCCAGGAAGTTAATTAAATACCATTTGGAGGCATTTAATGTTCGAGCAAAAACGGCTGAGTTTCGACAAAAGAGATAACACCCCCCCATTACGTCATGCTTCAGAAATGTGGAAAATGGTCCGTTTTCAAATGTTTTATTTTTGAACGTCAGTTCACATTTGTAGGTGGATCATCAGTGTTAGAGCTAAAATTAGCATGTTTAAAGTGATTTTCATGCTTCCAGGGGCCCTAAACACAAGATTTATGGAATGGTTAAAAGTGAATGAAAATGGCCAATTACTCACTCTGAGTTCTCAAAAAGGTTTTCTTCACCCCGGGAAGTTAATTAAATACCATTTGGAGGCATTTAATGTTCGAGCAAAAACAGCTCATTTTCGACAAAAGAGATAACACCCCCCCATTACGTCATGCTTCAGAAATGTGGAAAATGGTCCGTTTTCAAATGTTTTATTTTTGAACGTCAGTTCACATTTGTAGGTGGATCATCAGTGTTAGAGCTCAAATTAGCATGTTTAAAGTGATTTTCATGCTTCCAGGGGCTCGGGAAGTGAATTAAATACTATTTGGAGGCATTTAATGTTCAAGCAAAAAAGGCTGATTTTCGACAAAAGAGATAACACCCCCCCATTACGTCATGCTTCAGAAATGTGGAAAATGGTCCGTTTTCAAATGTTTTATTTTTGAACGTCAGTTCACATTTGTAGGTGGATCATCAGTGTTAGAGCTAAAATTAGCATGTTTAAAGTGATTTTCATGCTTCCAGGGGCCCTAAACACAAGATTTATGGAATGGTTAAAAGTGCATGAAAATGGCCAATTTACTCACTCTGAGTTCTCAAAAAGGGTTTCTTCACCCCGGGAAGTTAATTAAATACCATTTGGAGGCATTTAATGTTCGAGCAAAAACAGCTGATTTTCGACAAAAGAGATAACACCCCCCCATTACGTCATGCTTCAGAAATGTGGAAAATGGTCCGTTTTCAAATGTTTTATTTTTGAACGTCAGTTCACATTTGTAGGTGGATCATCAGTGTTAGAGCTAAAATTAGCATGTTTAAAGTGATTTTCATGCTTCCAGGGGCCCTAAACACAAGATTTATGGAATGGTTAAAAGTGCATGAAAATGGCCAATTTACTCACTCTGAGTTCTCAAAAAGGGTTTCTTCACCCCAGGAAGTTAATTAAATACCATTTGGAGGCATTTAATGTTCGAGCAAAAACGGCTGAGTTTCGACAAAAGAGATAACACCCCCATTACGTCATGCTTCAGAAATGTGGAAAATGGTCCGTTTTCAAATGTTTTATTTTTGAACGTCAGTTCACATTTGTAGGTGGATCATCAGTGTTAGAGCTAAAATTAGCATGTTTAAAGTGATTTTCATGCTTCCAGGGGCTCGGGAAGTTAATTAAATACCATTTGGAGGCATTTAATGTTCGAGCAAAAACGGCTGGTTTTCGACAAAAGAGATAACACCCCCCCATTACGTCATGCTTCAGAAATGTGGAAAATGGTCCGTTTTCAAATGTTTTATTTTTGAACGTCAGTTCACATTTGTAGGTGGATCATCAGTGTTAGAGCTAAAATTAGCATGTTTAAAGTGATTTTCATGCTTCCAGGGGCCCTTAACACAAGATTAATGGAATGGTTAAAAGTGCATGAAAATGGCCAATTTACTCACTCTGAGTTCTCAAAAAGGTTTCTTCACCCCGGGAAGTTAATTAAATACCATTTGGAGGCATTTAATGTTCGAGCAAAAACGGCTGATTTTCGACAAAAGAGATAACACCCCCCCATTACGTCATGCTTCAGAAATGTGGAAAATGGTCCGTTTTCAAATGTTTTATTTTTGAACGTCAGTTCACATTTGTAGGTGGATCATCAGAGTTAGAGCTAAAATTAGGATGTTTAAAGTGATTTTCATGCTTCCAGAGGCTCGGGAAGTTAATTAAATACCATTTGGAGGCATTTAATGTTCGAGCAAAAATGGCTGATTTTCGACAAAAGAGATAACACCCCCCCATTACGTCATGCTTCAGAAATGTTGAAAATGGTCCGTTTTCAAATGTTTTATTTTTGAACGTCAGTTCACATTTGTAGGTGGATCATCAGTGTTAGAGCTAACATTGGCATGTTTAAAGTGATTTTCATGCTTCCAGGGGCCCTAAACACAAGATTTATGGAATGGTTAAAAGTGCATGAAAATGGCCAATTTACTCACTCTGAGTTCTCAAAAAGGGTTTCTTCACCCGGGGAAGTTAATTAAATACCATTTGGAGGCATTTAATGTTCGAGCAAAAACGGCTGATTTTCGACAAAAGAGGTAACACCCCCCCATTACGTCATGCTTCAGAAATGTGGAAAATGGTCCGTTTTCAAATGTTTTATTTTTGAACGTCAGTTCACATTTGTAGGTGGATCATCAGTGTTAGAGCTAAAATTAGCATGTTTAAAGTGATTTTCATGCTTCCAGGGGCTCGGGAAGTTAAATAAATACCATTTGGAGGCATTTAATGTTCGAGCAAAAACGGCTGATTTTCGACAAAAGAGATAACACCCCCCCATTACGTCATGCTTCAGAAATGTGGAAAATGGTCCGTTTTCAAATGTTTTATTTTTGAACGTCAGTTCACATTTGTAGGTGGATCATCAGTGTTAGAGCTAAAATTAGCATGTTTAAAGTGATTTTCATGCTTCCAGGGGCTCGGGAAGTGAATTAAATACTATTTGGAGGCATTTAATGTTCAAGCAAAAACGGCTGATTTTCGACAAAAGAGATAACACCCCCCCATTACGTCATGCTTCAGAAATGTGGAAAATGGTCCGTTTTCAAATGTTTTATTTTTGAACGTCAGTTCAAGTTTGTAGGTGGAACATCAGTGTTAGAGTTAAAATTAGCATGTTTAAAGTGATTTTCATGCTTCCAGGAGCTCGGGAAGTTAATTAAATACCATTTGGAGGCATTTAATGTTCGAGCAAAAATGGCTGATTTTCGACAAAAGAGATAACACCCCCTCATTACGTCATGCTTCAGAAATGTGGAAAATGGTCCGTTTTCAAATGTTTTATTTTTGAACGTCAGTTCACATTTGTAGGTGGATCATCAGTGTTAGAGCTAAAATTAGCATGTTTAAAGTGATTTTCATGCTTCCAGGGGCCCTAAACACAAGATTTATGGAATGGTTAAAAGTGCATGAAAATGGCCAATTTACTCACTCTGAGTTCTCAAAAAGGGTTTCTTCACCCCGGGAAGTTAATTAAATACCATTTGGAGGCATTTAATGTTCGAGCAAAAACGGCTGATTTTCGACAAAAGAGATAACACCCCCCCATTACGTCATGCTTCAGAAATGTGGAAAATGGTCCGTTTTCAAATGTTTTATTTTTGAACGTCAGTTCACATTTGTAGGTGGATCATCAGAGTTAGAGCTAAAATTAGGATGTTTAAAGTGATTTTCATGCTTCCAGAGGCTCGGGAAGTTAATTAAATACCATTTGGAGGCATTTAATGTTCGAGCAAAAATGGCTGATTTTCGACAAAAGAGATAACACCCCCCCATTACGTCATGCTTCAGAAATGTTGAAAATGGTCCGTTTTCAAATGTTTTATTTTTGAACGTCAGTTCACATTTGTAGGTGGATCATCAGTGTTAGAGCTAACATTGGCATGTTTAAAGTGATTTTCATGCTTCCAGGGGCCCTAAACACAAGATTTATGGAATGGTTAAAAGTGCATGAAAATGGCCAATTTACTCACTCTGAGTTCTCAAAAAGGGTTTCTTCACCCGGGGAAGTTAATTAAATACCATTTGGAGGCATTTAATGTTCGAGCAAAAACGGCTGATTTTCGACAAAAGAGGTAACACCCCCCCATTACGTCATGCTTCAGAAATGTGGAAAATGGTCCGTTTTCAAATGTTTTATTTTTGAACGTCAGTTCACATTTGTAGGTGGATCATCAGTGTTAGAGCTAAAATTAGCATGTTTAAAGTGATTTTCATGCTTCCAGGGGCTCGGGAAGTTAAATAAATACCATTTGGAGGCATTTAATGTTCGAGCAAAAACGGCTGATTTTCGACAAAAGAGATAACACCCCCCCATTACGTCATGCTTCAGAAATGTGGAAAATGGTCCGTTTTCAAATGTTTTATTTTTGAACGTCAGTTCACATTTGTAGGTGGATCATCAGTGTTAGAGCTAAAATTAGCATGTTTAAAGTGATTTTCATGCTTCCAGGGGCCCTAAACACAAGATTTATGGAATGGTTAAAAGTGCATGAAAATGGCCAATTTACTCACTCTGAGTTCTCAAAAAGGGTTTCTTCACCCCGGGAAGTTAATTAAATACCATTTGGAGGCATTTAATGTTCGAGCAAAAACAGCTGATTTTCGACAAAAGAGATAACACCCCCCCATTACGTCATGCTTCAGAAATGTGGAAAATGGTCCGTTTTCAAATGTTTTATTTTTGAACGTCAGTTCACATTTGTAGGTGGATCATCAGTGTTAGAGCTAAAATTAGCATGTTTAAAGTGATTTTCATGCTTCCAGGGGCCCTAAACACAAGATTTATGGAATGGTTAAAAGTGCATGAAAATGGCCAATTTACTCACTCTGAGTTCTCAAAAAGGGTTTCTTCACCCCAGGAAGTTAATTAAATACCATTTGGAGGCATTTAATGTTCGAGCAAAAACGGCTGAGTTTCGACAAAAGAGATAACACCCCCATTACGTCATGCTTCAGAAATGTGGAAAATGGTCCGTTTTCAAATGTTTTATTTTTGAACGTCAGTTCACATTTGTAGGTGGATCATCAGTGTTAGAGCTAAAATTAGCATGTTTAAAGTGATTTTCATGCTTCCAGGGGCTCGGGAAGTTAATTAAATACCATTTGGAGGCATTTAATGTTCGAGCAAAAACGGCTGGTTTTCGACAAAAGAGATAACACCCCCCCATTACGTCATGCTTCAGAAATGTGGAAAATGGTCCGTTTTCAAATGTTTTATTTTTGAACGTCAGTTCACATTTGTAGGTGGATCATCAGTGTTAGAGCTAAAATTAGCATGTTTAAAGTGATTTTCATGCTTCCAGGGGCCCTTAACACAAGATTAATGGAATGGTTAAAAGTGCATGAAAATGGCCAATTTACTCACTCTGAGTTCTCAAAAAGGTTTCTTCACCCCGGGAAGTTAATTAAATACCATTTGGAGGCATTTAATGTTCGAGCAAAAACGGCTGATTTTCGACAAAAGAGATAACACCCCCCCATTACGTCATGCTTCAGAAATGTGGAAAATGGTCCGTTTTCAAATGTTTTATTTTTGAACGTCAGTTCACATTTGTAGGTGGATCATCAGAGTTAGAGCTAAAATTAGGATGTTTAAAGTGATTTTCATGCTTCCAGAGGCTCGGGAAGTTAATTAAATACCATTTGGAGGCATTTAATGTTCGAGCAAAAATGGCTGATTTTCGACAAAAGAGATAACACCCCCCCATTACGTCATGCTTCAGAAATGTTGAAAATGGTCCGTTTTCAAATGTTTTATTTTTGAACGTCAGTTCACATTTGTAGGTGGATCATCAGTGTTAGAGCTAACATTGGCATGTTTAAAGTGATTTTCATGCTTCCAGGGGCCCTAAACACAAGATTTATGGAATGGTTAAAAGTGCATGAAAATGGCCAATTTACTCACTCTGAGTTCTCAAAAAGGGTTTCTTCACCCGGGGAAGTTAATTAAATACCATTTGGAGGCATTTAATGTTCGAGCAAAAACGGCTGATTTTCGACAAAAGAGGTAACACCCCCCCATTACGTCATGCTTCAGAAATGTGGAAAATGGTCCGTTTTCAAATGTTTTATTTTTGAACGTCAGTTCACATTTGTAGGTGGATCATCAGTGTTAGAGCTAAAATTAGCATGTTTAAAGTGATTTTCATGCTTCCAGGGGCTCGGGAAGTTAAATAAATACCATTTGGAGGCATTTAATGTTCGAGCAAAAACGGCTGATTTTCGACAAAAGAGATAACACCCCCCCATTACGTCATGCTTCAGAAATGTGGAAAATGGTCCGTTTTCAAATGTTTTATTTTTGAACGTCAGTTCACATTTGTAGGTGGATCATCAGTGTTAGAGCTAAAATTAGCATGTTTAAAGTGATTTTCATGCTTCCAGGGGCTCGGGAAGTGAATTAAATACTATTTGGAGGCATTTAATGTTCAAGCAAAAACGGCTGATTTTCGACAAAAGAGATAACACCCCCCCATTACGTCATGCTTCAGAAATGTGGAAAATGGTCCGTTTTCAAATGTTTTATTTTTGAACGTCAGTTCAAGTTTGTAGGTGGAACATCAGTGTTAGAGTTAAAATTAGCATGTTTAAAGTGATTTTCATGCTTCCAGGAGCTCGGGAAGTTAATTAAATACCATTTGGAGGCATTTAATGTTCGAGCAAAAATGGCTGATTTTCGACAAAAGAGATAACACCCCCTCATTACGTCATGCTTCAGAAATGTGGAAAATGGTCCGTTTTCAAATGTTTTATTTTTGAACGTCAGTTCACATTTGTAGGTGGATCATCAGTGTTAGAGCTAAAATTAGCATGTTTAAAGTGATTTTCATGCTTCCAGGGGCCCTAAACACAAGATTTATGGAATGGTTAAAAGTGCATGAAAATGGCCAATTTACTCACTCTGAGTTCTCAAAAAGGGTTTCTTCACCCCGGGAAGTTAATTAAATACCATTTGGAGGCATTTAATGTTCGAGCAAAAACGGCTGATTTTCGACAAAAGAGATAACACCCCCCCATTACGTCATGCTTCAGAAATGTGGAAAATGGTCCGTTTTCAAATGTTTTATTTTTGAACGTCAGTTCACATTTGTAGGTGGATCATCAGAGTTAGAGCTAAAATTAGGATGTTTAAAGTGATTTTCATGCTTCCAGAGGCTCGGGAAGTTAATTAAATACCATTTGGAGGCATTTAATGTTCGAGCAAAAATGGCTGATTTTCGACAAAAGAGATAACACCCCCCCATTACGTCATGCTTCAGAAATGTTGAAAATGGTCCGTTTTCAAATGTTTTATTTTTGAACGTCAGTTCACATTTGTAGGTGGATCATCAGTGTTAGAGCTAACATTGGCATGTTTAAAGTGATTTTCATGCTTCCAGGGGCCCTAAACACAAGATTTATGGAATGGTTAAAAGTGCATGAAAATGGCCAATTTACTCACTCTGAGTTCTCAAAAAGGGTTTCTTCACCCGGGGAAGTTAATTAAATACCATTTGGAGGCATTTAATGTTCGAGCAAAAACGGCTGATTTTCGACAAAAGAGGTAACACCCCCCCATTACGTCATGCTTCAGAAATGTGGAAAATGGTCCGTTTTCAAATGTTTTATTTTTGAACGTCAGTTCACATTTGTAGGTGGATCATCAGTGTTAGAGCTAAAATTAGCATGTTTAAAGTGATTTTCATGCTTCCAGGGGCTCGGGAAGTTAAATAAATACCATTTGGAGGCATTTAATGTTCGAGCAAAAACGGCTGATTTTCGACAAAAGAGATAACACCCCCCCATTACGTCATGCTTCAGAAATGTGGAAAATGGTCCGTTTTCAAATGTTTTATTTTTGAACGTCAGTTCACATTTGTAGGTGGATCATCAGTGTTAGAGCTAAAATTAGCATGTTTAAAGTGATTTTCATGCTTCCAGGGGCTCGGGAAGTGAATTAAATACTATTTGGAGGCATTTAATGTTCAAGCAAAAACGGCTGATTTTCGACAAAAGAGATAACACCCCCCCATTACGTCATGCTTCAGAAATGTGGAAAATGGTCCGTTTTCAAATGTTTTATTTTTGAACGTCAGTTCAAGTTTGTAGGTGGAACATCAGTGTTAGAGTTAAAATTAGCATGTTTAAAGTGATTTTCATGCTTCCAGGAGCTCGGGAAGTTAATTAAATACCATTTGGAGGCATTTAATGTTCGAGCAAAAATGGCTGATTTTCGACAAAAGAGATAACACCCCCTCATTACGTCATGCTTCAGAAATGTGGAAAATGGTCCGTTTTCAAATGTTTTATTTTTGAACGTCAGTTCACATTTGTAGGTGGATCATCAGTGTTAGAGCTAAAATTAGCATGTTTAAAGTGATTTTCATGCTTCCAGGGGCCCTAAACACAAGATTTATGGAATGGTTAAAAGTGCATGAAAATGGCCAATTTACTCACTCTGAGTTCTCAAAAAGGGTTTCTTCACCCCGGGAAGTTAATTAAATACCATTTGGAGGCATTTAATGTTCGAGCAAAAACGGCTGATTTTCGACAAAAGAGATAACACCCCCCCATTACGTCATGCTTCAGAAATGTGGAAAATGGTCCGTTTTCAAATGTTTTATTTTTGAACGTCAGTTCACATTTGTAGGTGGATCATCAGTGTGAGAGCTAAAATTAGCATGTTTAAAGTGATTTTCATGCTTCCAGGGGCTCGGGAAGTTAATTAAATACCATTTGGAGACATTTAATGTTCGAGCAAAAACGGCTGATTTTCGACAAAAGAGATAACACCCCCCCCATTACGTCATGCTTCAGAAATGTGGAAAATGGTCCGTTTTCAAATGTTTTATTTTTGAACGTCAGTTCACATTTGTAGGTGGATCATCAGTGTTAGAGCTAACATTGGCATGTTTAAAGTGATTTTCATGCTTCCAGGGGCCCTAAACACAAGATTTATGGAATGGTTAAAAGTGCATGAAAATGGCCAATTTACTCACTCTGAGTTCTCAAAAAGGGTTTCTTCACCCCGGGAAGTTAATTAAATACCATTTGGAGGCATTTATTGTTCGAGCAAAAACGGCTGATTTTCGACAAAAGAGATAACACCCCCCCCATTACGTCATGCTTCAGAAATGTGGAAAATGGTCCGTTTTCAAATGTTTTATTTTTGAACGTCAGTTCACATTTGTAGGTGGATCATCAGTGTGAGAGCTAAAATTAGCATGTTTAAAGTGATTTTCATGCTTCCAGGGGCTCGGGAAGTTAATTAAATACCATTTGGAGGCATTTAATGTTCAAGCAAAAACGGCTGATTTTCGACAAAAGAGATAACACCCCCCCATTACGTCATGCTTCAGAAATGTGGAAAATGGTCCGTTTTCAAATGTTTTATTTTTGAACGTCAGTTCACATTTGTAGGTGGATCATCAGTGTTAGAGCTAAAATTAGCATGTTTAAAGTGATTTTCATGCTTCCAGGGGCCCTAAACACAAGATTTATGGAATGGTTAAAAGTGCATGAAAATGGCCAATTTACTCACTCTGAGTTCTCAAAAAGGGTTTCTTCACCCCAGGAAGTTAATTAAATACCATTTGGAGGCATTTAATGTTCGAGCAAAAACGGCTGATTTTCGACAAAAGAGATAACACCCCCCCATTACGTCATGCTTCAGAAATGTGGAAAATGGTCCGTTTTCAAATGTTTTATTTTTGAACGTCAGTTCACATTTGTAGGTGGATCATCAGTGTTAGAGCTAAAATTAGCATGTTTAAAGTGATTTTCATGCTTCCAGGGGCTCGGGAAGTTAATTAAATACCATTTGGAGGCATTTAATGTTCGAGCAAAAACGGCTGGTTTTCGACAAAAGAGATAACACCCCCCCATTACGTCATGCTTCAGAAATGTGGAAAATGGTCCGTTTTCAAATGTTTTATTTTTGAACGTCAGTTCACATTTGTAGGTGGATCATCAGTGTTAGAGCTAAAATTAGCATGTTTAAAGTGATTTTCATGCTTCCAGGGGCCCTAAACACAAGATTTATGGAATGGTTAAAAGTGCATGAAAATGGCAAATTTACTCACTCTGAGTTCTCAAAAAGGGTTTCTTCACCCCAGGAAGTTAATTAAATACCATTTGGAGGCATTTAATGTTCGAGCAAAAACGGCTGAGTTTCGACAAAAGAGATAACACCCCCCCCATTACGTCATGCTTCAGAAATGTGGAAAATGGTCCGTTTTCAAATGTTTTATTTTTGAACGTCAGTTCACATTTGTAGGTGGATCATCAGTGTTAGAGCTAAAATTAGCATGTTTAAAGTGATTTTCATGCTTCCAGGGGCTCGGGAAGTTAATTAAATACCATTTGGAGGCATTTAATGTTCGAGCAAAAACGGCTGGTTTTCGACAAAAGAGATAACACCCCCCCATTACGTCATGCTTCAGAAATGTGGAAAATGGTCCGTTTTCAAATGTTTTATTTTTGAACGTCAGTTCACATTTGTAGGGGGATCATCAGTGTTAGAGCTAAAATTAGCATGTTTAAAGTGATTTTCATGCTTCCAGGGGCCCTAAACACAAGATTTATGGAATGGTTAAAAGTGCATGAAAATGGCCAATTTACTCACTCTGAGTTCTCAAAAAGGGTTTCTTCACCCCGGGAAGTTAATTAAATACCATTTGGAGGCATTTAATGTTCGAGCAAAAACGGCTGATTTTCGACAAAAGAGATAACACCCCCCCATTACGTCATGCTTCAGAAATGTGGAAAATGGTCCGTTTTCAAATGTTTTATTTTTGAACGTCAGTTCACATTTGTAGGTGGATCATCAGTGTTAGAGCTCAAATTAGCATGTTTAAAGTGATTTTCATGCTTCCAGGGGCTCGGGAAGTTAATTAAATACCATTTGGAGGCATTTAATGTTCGAGCAAAAACGGCTGGTTTTCGACAAAAGAGATAACACCCCCCCATTACGTCATGTTTCAGAAATGTGGAAAATGGTCCGTTTTCAAATGTTTTATTTTTGAACGTCAGTTCACATTTGTAGGGGGATCATCAGTGTTAGAGCTGAAATAAGCATGTTTAAAGTGATTTTCATGCTTCCAGGGGCCCTAAACACAAGATTTATGGAATGGTTAAAAGTGCATGAAAATGGCCAATTTACTCACTCTGAGTTCTCAAAAAGGGTTTCTTCACCCCGGGAAGTTAATTAAATACCATTTGGAGGCATTTAATGTTCGAGCAAAAACGGCTGATTTTCGACAAAAGAGATAACACCCCCCCATTACGTCATGCTTCAGAAATGTGGAAAATGGTCCGTTTTCAAATGTTTTATTTTTGAACGTCAGTTCACATTTGTAGGTGGATCATCAGTGTTAGAGCTCAAATTAGCATGTTTAAAGTGATTTTCATGCTTCCAGGGGCTTGGGAAGTGAATTAAATACTATTTGGAGGCATTTAATGTTCAAGCAAAAACGGCTGATTTTCGACAAAAGAGATAACACCCCCCCATTACGTCATGCTTCAGAAATGTGGAAAATGGTCCGTTTTCAAATGTTTTATTTTTGAACGTCAGTTCACATTTGTAGGTGGATCATCAGTGTTAGAGCTAAAATTAGCATGTTTAAAGTGATTTTCATGCTTCCAGGGGCCCTAAACACAAGATTTATGGAATGGTTAAAAGTGAATGAAAATGGCCAATTACTCACTCTGAGTTCTCAAAAAGGGTTTCTTCACCCCGGGAAGTTAATTAAATACCATTTGGAGGCATTTAATGTTCGAGCAAAAACAGCTCATTTTCGACAAAAGAGATAACACCCCCCCATTACGTCATGCTTCAGAAATGTGGAAAATGGTCAGTTTTCAAATGTTTTATTTTTGAACGTCAGTTCACATTTGTAGGTGGATTATCAGTGTTAGAGCTCAAATTAGCATGTTTAAAGTGATTTTCATGCTTCCAGGGGCTCGGGAAGTGAATTAAATACTATTTGGAGGCATTTAATGTTCAAGCAAAAAAGGCTGATTTTCGACAAAAGAGATAACACCCCCCCCATTACGTCATGCTTCAGAAATGTGGAAAATGGTCCGTTTTCAAATGTTTTATTTTTGAACGTCAGTTCACATTTGTAGGTGGATCATCAGTGTTAGAGCTAAAATTAGCATGTTTAAAGTGATTTTCATGCTTCCAGGGGCCCTAAACACAAGATTTATGGAATGGTTAAAAGTGCATGAAAATGGCCAATTTACTCACTCTGAGTTCTCAAAAAGGGTTTCTTCACCCCAGGAAGTTAATTAAATACCATTTGGAGGCATTTAATGTTCGAGCAAAAACGGCTGAGTTTCGACAAAAGAGATAACACCCCCCCCATTACGTCATGCTTCAGAAATGTGGAAAATGGTCCGTTTTCAAATGTTTTATTTTTGAACGTCAGTTCACATTTGTAGGTGGATCATCAGTGTTAGAGCTAAAATTAGCATGTTTAAAGTGATTTTCATGCTTCCAGGGGCTCGGGAAGTTAATTAAATACCATTTGGAGGCATTTAATGTTCGAGCAAAAACGGCTGGTTTTCGACAAAAGAGATAACACCCCCCCATTACGTCATGCTTCAGAAATGTGGAAAATGGTCCGTTTTCAAATGTTTTATTTTTGAACGTCAGTTCACATTTGTAGGGGGATCATCAGTGTTAGAGCTAAAATTAGCATGTTTAAAGTGATTTTCATGCTTCCAGGGGCCCTAAACACAAGATTTATGGAATGGTTAAAAGTGCATGAAAATGGCCAATTTACTCACTCTGAGTTCTCAAAAAGGGTTTCTTCACCCCGGGAAGTTAATTAAATACCATTTGGAGGCATTTAATGTTCGAGCAAAAACGGCTGATTTTCGACAAAAGAGATAACACCCCCCCATTACGTCATGCTTCAGAAATGTGGAAAATGGTCCGTTTTCAAATGTTTTATTTTTGAACGTCAGTTCACATTTGTAGGTGGATCATCAGTGTTAGAGCTCAAATTAGCATGTTTAAAGTGATTTTCATGCTTCCAGGGGCTCGGGAAGTGAATTAAATACTATTTGGAGGCATTTAATGTTCAAGCAAAAATGGCTGATTTTCGACAAAAGAGATAACACCCCCCCATTACGTCATGCTTCAGAAATGTGGAAAATGGTCCGTTTTCAAATGTTTTATTTTTGAACGTCAGTTCACATTTGTAGGTGGATCATCAGTGTTAGAGCTAAAATTAGCATGTTTAAAGTGATTTTCATGCTTCCAGGGGCCCTAAACACAAGATTTATGGAATGGTTAAAAGTGAATGAAAATGGCCAATTACTCACTCTGAGTTCTCAAAAAGGGTTTCTTCACCCCGGGAAGTTAATTAAATACCATTTGGAGGCATTTAATGTTCGAGCAAAAACAGCTAATTTTCGACAAAAGAGATAACACCCCCCCATTACGTCATGCTTCAGAAATGTGGGAAATGGTCCGTTTCCAAATGTTTTATTTTTGAACGTCAGTTCACATTTGTAGGTGGATCATCGTGTTAGAGCTAAAATTAGCATGTTTAAAGTGATTTTCATGCTTCCAGGGGCTCGGGAAGTTAAATAAATACCATTTGGAGGCATTTAATGTTCGAGCAAAAACGACTGATTTTCGACAAAAGAGATAACACCCCCCCATTACGTCATGCTTCAGAAATGTGGAAAATGGTCCGTTTTCAAATGTTTTATTTTTGAACGTCAGTTCACATTTGTAGGTGGATCATCAGTGTTAGACCTCAAATTAGCATGTTTAAAGTGATTTTCATGCTTCCAGGGGCTCGGGAAGTGAATTAAATACTATTTGGAGGCATTTAATGTTCAAGCAAAAAAGGCTGATTTTCGACAAAAGAGATAACACCCCCCCATTACGTCATGCTTCAGAAATGTGGAAAATGGTCCGTTTTCAAATGTTTTATTTTTGAACGTCAGTTCACATTTGTAGGTGGATCATCAGTGTGAGAGCTAAAATTAGCATGTTTAAAGTGATTTTCATGCTTCCAGGGGCTCGGGAAGTTAATTAAATACCATTTGGAGGCATTTAATGTTCGAGCAAAAACGGCTGATTTTCGACAAAAGAGATAACACCCCCCCATTACGTCATGCTTCAGAAATGTGGAAAATGGTCCGTTTTCAAATGTTTTATTTTTGAACGTCAGTTCACATTTGTAGGTGGATCATCAGTGTTAGAGCTAAAATTAGCATGTTTAAAGTGATTTTCATGCTTCCAGGGGCTCGGGAAGTTAATTAAATACCATTTGGAGGCATTTAATGTTCGAGCAAAAACGGCTGGTTTTCGACAAAAGAGATAACACCCCCCCATTACGTCATGTTTCAGAAATGTGGAAAATGGTCCGTTTTCAAATGTTTTATTTTTGAACGTCAGTTCACATTTGTAGGGGGATCATCAGTGTTAGAGCTGAAATAAGCATGTTTAAAGTGATTTTCATGCTTCCAGGGGCCCTAAACACAAGATTTATGGAATGGTTAAAAGTGCATGAAAATGGCCAATTTACTCACTCTGAGTTCTCAAAAAGGGTTTCTTCACCCCGGGAAGTTAATTAAATACCATTTGGAGGCATTTAATGTTCGAGCAAAAACGGCTGATTTTCGACAAAAGAGATAACACCCCCCCATTACGTCATGCTTCAGAAATGTGGAAAATGGTCCGTTTTCAAATGTTTTATTTTTGAACGTCAGTTCACATTTGTAGGTGGATCATCAGTGTTAGAGCTCAAATTAGCATGTTTAAAGTGATTTTCATGCTTCCAGGGGCTTGGGAAGTGAATTAAATACTATTTGGAGGCATTTAATGTTCAAGCAAAAACGGCTGATTTTCGACAAAAGAGATAACACCCCCCCATTACGTCATGCTTCAGAAATGTGGAAAATGGTCCGTTTTCAAATGTTTTATTTTTGAACGTCAGTTCACATTTGTAGGTGGATCATCAGTGTTAGAGCTAAAATTAGCATGTTTAAAGTGATTTTCATGCTTCCAGGGGCCCTAAACACAAGATTTATGGAATGGTTAAAAGTGAATGAAAATGGCCAATTACTCACTCTGAGTTCTCAAAAAGGGTTTCTTCACCCCGGGAAGTTAATTAAATACCATTTGGAGGCATTTAATGTTCGAGCAAAAACAGCTCATTTTCGACAAAAGAGATAACACCCCCCCATTACGTCATGCTTCAGAAATGTGGAAAATGGTCCGTTTTCAAATGTTTTATTTTTGAACGTCAGTTCACATTTGTAGGTGGATTATCAGTGTTAGAGCTCAAATTAGCATGTTTAAAGTGATTTTCATGCTTCCAGGGGCTCGGGAAGTGAATTAAATACTATTTGGAGGCATTTAATGTTCAAGCAAAAAAGGCTGATTTTCGACAAAAGAGATAACACCCCCCCCATTACGTCATGCTTCAGAAATGTGGAAAATGGTCCGTTTTCAAATGTTTTATTTTTGAACGTCAGTTCACATTTGTAGGTGGATCATCAGTGTTAGAGCTAAAATTAGCATGTTTAAAGTGATTTTCATGCTTCCAGGGGCCCTAAACACAAGATTTATGGAATGGTTAAAAGTGCATGAAAATGGCCAATTTACTCACTCTGAGTTCTCAAAAAGGGTTTCTTCACCCCGGGAAGTTAATTAAATACCATTTGGAGGCATTTAATGTTCGAGCAAAACGGCTGATTTTCGACAAAAGAGATAACACCCCCCCATTACGTCATGCTTCAGAAATGTGGAAAATGGTCCGTTTTCAAATGTTTTATTTTTGAACGTCAGTTCACATTTGTAGGTGGATCATCAGTGTTAGAGCTAAAATTAGCATGTTTAAAGTGATTTTCATGCTTCCAGGGGCCCTAAACACAAGATTTATGGAATGGTTAAAAGTGCATGAAAATGGCCAATTACTCACTCTGAGTTCTCAAAAAGGGTTTCTTCACCCCGGGAAGTTAATTAAATACCATTTGGAGGCATTTAATGTTCGAGCAAAAACAGCTGATTTTCGACAAAAGAGATAACACCCCCCCATTACGTCATGCTTCAGAAATGTGGAAAATGGTCCGTTTTCAAATGTTTTATTTTTGAACGTCAGTTCACATTTGTAGGTGGATCATCAGTGTTAGAGCTAAAATTAGCATGTTTAAAGTGATTTTCATGCTTCCAGGGGCCCTAAACACAAGATTTATGGAATGGTTAAAAGTGCATGAAAATGGCCAATTTACTCACTCTGAGTTCTCAAAAAGGGTTTCTTCACCCCAGGAAGTTAATTAAATACCATTTGGAGGCATTTAATGTTCGAGCAAAAACGGCTGAGTTTCGACAAAAGAGATAACACCCCCATTACGTCATGCTTCAGAAATGTGGAAAATGGTCCGTTTTCAAATGTTTTATTTTTGAACGTCAGTTCACATTTGTAGGTGGATCATCAGTGTTAGAGCTAAAATTAGCATGTTTAAAGTGATTTTCATGCTTCCAGGGGCTCGGGAAGTTAATTAAATACCATTTGGAGGCATTTAATGTTAGAGCAAAAACGGCTGGTTTTCGACAAAAGAGATAACACCCCCCCATTACGTCATGCTTCAGAAATGTGGAAAATGGTCCGTTTTCAAATGTTTTATTTTTGAACGTCAGTTCACATTTGTAGGTGGATCATCAGTGTTAGAGCTAAAATTAGCATGTTTAAAGTGATTTTCATGCTTCCAGGGGCCCTTAACACAAGATTAATGGAATGGTTAAAAGTGCATGAAAATGGCCAATTTACTCACTCTGAGTTCTCAAAAAGGTTTCTTCACCCCGGGAAGTTAATTAAATACCATTTGGAGGCATTTAATGTTCGAGCAAAAACGGCTGATTTTCGACAAAAGAGATAACACCCCCCCATTACGTCATGCTTCAGAAATGTGGAAAATGGTCCGTTTTCAAATGTTTTATTTTTGAACGTCAGTTCACATTTGTAGGTGGATCATCAGTGTTAGAGCTAAAATTAGCATGTTTAAAGTGATTTTCATGCTTCCAGGGGCTCGGGAAGTGAATTAAATACTATTTGGAGGCATTTAATGTTCAAGCAAAAACGGCTGATTTTCGACAAAAGAGATAACACCCCCCCATTACGTCATGCTTCAGAAATGTGGAAAATGGTCCGTTTTCAAATGTTTTATTTTTGAACGTCAGTTCAAGTTTGTAGGTGGAACATCAGTGTTAGAGTTAAAATTAGCATGTTTAAAGTGATTTTCATGCTTCCAGGAGCTCGGGAAGTTAATTAAATACCATTTGGAGGCATTTAATGTTCGAGCAAAAATGGCTGATTTTCGACAAAAGAGATAACACCCCCTCATTACGTCATGCTTCAGAAATGTGGAAAATGGTCCGTTTTCAAATGTTTTATTTTTGAACGTCAGTTCACATTTGTAGGTGGATCATCAGTGTTAGAGCTAAAATTAGCATGTTTAAAGTGATTTTCATGCTTCCAGGGGCCCTAAACACAAGATTTATGGAATGGTTAAAAGTGCATGAAAATGGCCAATTTACTCACTCTGAGTTCTCAAAAAGGGTTTCTTCACCCCGGGAAGTTAATTAAATACCATTTGGAGGCATTTAATGTTCGAGCAAAAACGGCTGATTTTCGACAAAAGAGATAACACCCCCCCATTACGTCATGCTTCAGAAATGTGGAAAATGGTCCGTTTTCAAATGTTTTATTTTTGAACGTCAGTTCACATTTGTAGGTGGATCATCAGTGTTAGAGCTCAAATTAGCATGTTTAAAGTGATTTTCATGCTTCCAGGGGCTCGGGAAGTGAATTAAATACTATTTGGAGGCATTTAATGTTCAAGCAAAAATGGCTGATTTTCGACAAAAGAGATAACACCCCCCCATTACGTCATGCTTCAGAAATGTGGAAAATGGTCCGTTTTCAAATGTTTTATTTTTGAACGTCAGTTCACATTTGTAGGTGGATCATCAGTGTTAGAGCTAAAATTAGCATGTTTAAAGTGATTTTCATGCTTCCAGGGGCCCTAAACACAAGATTTATGGAATGGTTAAAAGTGAATGAAAATGGCCAATTACTCACTCTGAGTTCTCAAAAAGGGTTTCTTCACCCCGGGAAGTTAATTAAATACCATTTGGAGGCATTTAATGTTCGAGCAAAAACAGCTAATTTTCGACAAAAGAGATAACACCCCCCCATTACGTCATGCTTCAGAAATGTGGGAAATGGTCCGTTTTCAAATGTTTTATTTTTGAACGTCAGTTCACATTTGTAGGTGGATCATCGTGTTAGAGCTAAAATTAGCATGTTTAAAGTGATTTTCATGCTTCCAGGGGCTCGGGAAGTTAAATAAATACCATTTGGAGGCATTTAATGTTCGAGCAAAAACGGCTGATTTTCGACAAAAGAGATAACACCCCCCATTACGTCATGCTTCAGAAATGTGGAAAATGGTCCGTTTTCAAATGTTTTATTTTTGAACGTCAGTTCACATTTGTAGGTGGATCATCAGTGTTAGAGCTCAAATTAGCATGTTTAAAGTGATTTTCATGCTTCCAGGGGCTCGGGAAAAGAATTAAATACTATTTGGAGGCATTTAATGTTCAAGCAAAAAAGGCTGATTTTCGACAAAAGAGATAACACCCCCCCATTACGTCATGCTTCAGAAATGTGGATAATGGTCCGTTTTCAAATGTTTTATTTTTGAACGTCAGTTCACATTTGTAGGTGGATCATCAGTGTGAGAGCTAAAATTAGCATGTTTAAAGTGATTTTCATGCTTCCAGGGGCTCGGGAAGTTAATTAAATACCATTTGGAGGCATTTAATGTTCGAGCAAAAACGGCTGATTTTCGACAAAAGAGATAACACCCCCCCATTACGTCATGCTTCAGAAATGTGGAAAATGGTCCGTTTTCAAATGTTTTATTTTTGAACGTCAGTTCACATTTGTAGGTGGATCATCAGTGTTAGAGCTAAAATTAGCATGTTTAAAGTGATTTTCATGCTTCCAGGGGCCCTAAACACAAGATTTATGGAATGGTTAAAAGTGAATGAAAATGGCCAATTACTCACTCTGAGTTCTCAAAAAGGGTTTCTTCACCCCGGGAAGTTAATTAAATACCATTTGGAGGCATTTAATGTTCGAGCAAAAACAGCTAATTTTCGACAAAAGAGATAACACCCCCCCATTACGTCATGCTTCAGAAATGTGGGAAATGGTCCGTTTTCAAATGTTTTATTTTTGAACGTCAGTTCACATTTGTAGGTGGATCATCGTGTTAGAGCTAAAATTAGCATGTTTAAAGTGATTTTCATGCTTCCAGGGGCTCGGGAAGTTAAATAAATACCATTTGGAGGCATTTAATGTTCGAGCAAAAACGGCTGATTTTCGACAAAAGAGATAACACCCCCCATTACGTCATGCTTCAGAAATGTGGAAAATGGTCCGTTTTCAAATGTTTTATTTTTGAACGTCAGTTCACATTTGTAGGTGGATCATCAGTGTTAGAGCTCAAATTAGCATGTTTAAAGTGATTTTCATGCTTCCAGGGGCTCGGGAAAAGAATTAAATACTATTTGGAGGCATTTAATGTTCAAGCAAAAAAGGCTGATTTTCGACAAAAGAGATAACACCCCCCCATTACGTCATGCTTCAGAAATGTGGATAATGGTCCGTTTTCAAATGTTTTATTTTTGAACGTCAGTTCACATTTGTAGGTGGATCATCAGTGTGAGAGCTAAAATTAGCATGTTTAAAGTGATTTTCATGCTTCCAGGGGCTCGGGAAGTTAATTAAATACCATTTGGAGGCATTTAATGTTCGAGCAAAAACGGCTGATTTTCGACAAAAGAGATAACACCCCCCCATTACGTCATGCTTCAGAAATGTGGAAAATGGTCCGTTTTCAAATGTTTTATTTTTGAACGTCAGTTCACATTTGTAGGTGGATCATCAGTGTTAGAGCTAAAATTAGCATGTTTAAAGTGATTTTCATGCTTCCAGGGGCCCTAAACACAAGATTTATGGAATGGTTAAAAGTGCATGAAAATGGCCAATTTACTCACTCTGAGTTCTCAAAAAGGGTTTCTTCACCCCAGGAAGTTAATTAAATACCATTTGGAGGCATTTAATGTTCGAGCAAAAACGGCTGAGTTTCGACAAAAGAGATACACCCCCCCCCATTACGTCATGCTTCAGAAATGTGGAAAATGGTCCGTTTTCAAATGTTTTATTTTTGAACGTCAGTTCACATTTGTAGGTGGATCATCAGTGTTAGAGCTAAAATTAGCATGTTTAAAGTGATTTTCATGCTTCCAGGGGCTCGGGAAGTTAATTAAATACCATTTGGAGGCATTTAATGTTCGAGCAAAAACGGCTGGTTTTCGACAAAAGAGATAACACCCCCCCATTACGTCATGCTTCAGAAATGTGGAAAATGGTCGTTTTCAAATGTTTTATTTTTGAACGTCAGTTCACATTTGTAGGTGGATCATCAGTGTTAGAGCTAAAATTAGCATGTTTAAAGTGATTTTCATGCTTCCAGGGGCTCGGGAAGTTAAATGAATACCATTTGGAGGCATTTAATATTCGAGCAAAAACGGCTGATTTTCGACAAAAGAGATAACACCCCCCCATTATGTCATGCTTCAGAAATGTGGAAAATGGTCCGTTTTCAAATGTTTTATTTCTGAACGTGCGTTCACATTTGTAGGTGGATCATCAGTGTTAGAGCTCAAATTAGCATGTTTAAAGTGATTTTCATGCTTCCAGGGGCTCGGGAAGTGAATTAAATACTATTTGGAGGCATTTAATGTTCAAGCAAAAACGGCTGATTTTCGACAAAAGAGATAACACCCCCCCATTACGTCATGCTTCAGAAATGTGGAAAATGGTCCGTTTTCAAATGTTTTATTTTTGAACGTCAGTTCACATTTGTAGGTGGATCATCAGTGTTAGAGCTAAAATTAGCATGTTTAAAGTGATTTTCATGCTTCCAGGGGCTCGGGAAGTTAATTAAATACCATTTGGAGGCATTTAATGTTCGAGCAAAAACGGCTGGTTTTCGACAAAAGAGATAACACCCCCCCATTACGTCATGCTTCAGAAATGTGGAAAATGGTCCTTTTTCAAATGTTTTATTTTTGAACGTCAGTTCACATTTGTAGGTGGATCATCAGTGTTAGAGCTAAAATTAGCATGTTTAAAGTGATTTTCATGCTTCCAGGGGCCCTTATCACAAGATTTATGGAATGGTTAAAAGTGCATGAAAATGGCCAATTTACTCACTCTGAGTTCTCAAAAAGGGTTTCTTCACCCCGGGAAGTTAATTAAATACCATTTGGAGGCATTTAATGTTCGAGCAAAAACGGCTGATTTTCGACAAAAGAGATAACACCCCCCATTACGTCATGCTTCAGAAATGTGGAAAATGGTCCGTTTTCAAATGTTTTATTTTTGAACGTCAGTTCACATTTGTAGGTGGATCATCAGTGTTAGAGCTAAAATTAGCATGTTTAAAGTGATTTTCATGCTTCCAGGGGCCCTAAACACAAGATTTATGGAATGGTTAAAAGTGCATGAAAATGGCCAATTTACTCACTCTGAGTTCTCAAAAAGGGTTTCTTCACCCCGGGAAGTTAATTAAATACCATTTGGAGGCATTTAATGTTCGAGCAAAAACGGCTGATTTTCGACAAAAGAGATAACACCCCCCCATTACGTCATGCTTCAGAAATGTGGAAAATGGTCGTTTTCAAATGTTTTATTTTTGAACGTCAGTTCACATTTGTAGGTGGATCATCAGTGTTAGAGCTAAAATTAGCATGTTTAAAGTGATTTTCATGCTTCCAGGGGCTCGGGAAGTTAAATGAATACCATTTGGAGGCATTTAATGTTCGAGCAAAAACGGCTGATTTTCGACAAAAGAGATAACACCCCCCCATTATGTCATGCTTCAGAAATGTGGAAAATGGTCCGTTTTCAAATGTTTTATTTCTGAACGTCAGTTCACATTTGTAGGTGGATCATCAGTGTTAGAGCTCAAATTAGCATGTTTAAAGTGATTTTCATGCTTCCAGGGGCTCGGGAAGTGAATTAAATACTATTTGGAGGCATTTAATGTTCAAGCAAAAACGGCTGATTTTCGACAAAAGAGATAACACCCCCCCATTACGTCATGCTTCAGAAATGTGGAAAATGGTCCGTTTTCAAATGTTTTATTTTTGAACGTCAGTTCACATTTGTAGGTGGATCATCAGTGTTAGAGCTAAAATTAGGATGTTTAAAGTGATTTTCATGCTTCCAGAGGCTCGGGAAGTTAATTAAATACCATTTGGAGGCATTTAATGTTCGAGCAAAAATGGCTGATTTTCGACAAAAGAGATAACACCCCCCCATTACGTCATGCTTCAGAAATGTGGAAAATAGTCCGTTTTCAAATGTTTTATTTTTGAACGTCAGTTCACATTTGTAGGTGGATCATCAGTGTTAGAGCTAACATTGGCATGTTTAAAGTGATTTTCATGCTTCCAGGGGCCCTAAACACAAGATTTATGGAATGGTTAAAAGTGCATGAAAATGGCCAATTTACTCACTCTGAGTTCTCAAAAAGGGTTTCTTCACCCGGGGAAGTTAATTAAATACCATTTGGAGGCATTTAATGTTCGAGCAAAAACTGCTGATTTTCGACAAAAGAGGTAACACCCCCCCATTACGTCATGCTTCAGAAATGTGGAAAATGGTCCGTTTTCAAATGTTTTATTTTTGAACGTCAGTTCACATTTGTAGGTGGATCATCAGTGTTAGAGCTAAAATTAGCATGTTTAAAGTGATTTTCATCCTTCCAGGGGCTCGGGAAGTTAAATAAATACCATTTGGAGGCATTTAATGTTCGAGCAAAAACGGCTGATTTTCGACAAAAGAGATAACACCCCCCCATTACGTCATGCTTCAGAAATGTGGAAAATGGTCCGTTTTCAAATGTTTTATTTTTGAACGTCAGTTCACATTTGTAGGTGGATCATCAGTGTTAGAGCTAAAATTAGAATGTTTAAAGTGATTTTCATGCTTCCAGGGGCTCGGGAAGTGAATTAAATACTATTTGGATGCATTTAATGTTCAAGCAAAAACGGCTGATTTTCGACAAAAGAGATAACACCCCCCCATTACGTCATGCTTCAGAAATGTGGAAAATGGTCCGTTTTCAAATGTTTTATTTTTGAACGTCAGTTCAAGTTTGTAGGTGGAACATCAGTGTTAGAGTTAAAATTAGCATGTTTAAAGTGATTTTCATGCTTCCAGGAGCTCGGGAAGTTAATTAAATACCATTTGGAGGCATTTAATGTTCGAGCAAAAATGGCTGATTTTCGACAAAAGAGATAATACCCCCTCATTACGTCATGCTTCAGAAATGTGGAAAATGGTCCGTTTTCAAATGTTTTATTTTTGAACGTCAGTTCACATTTGTAGGTGGATCATCAGTGTTAGAGCTAAAATGAGCATGTTTAAAGTGATTTTCATGCTTCCAGGGGCCCTAAACACAAGATTTATGGAATGGTTAAAAGTGCATGAAAATGGCCAATTTACTCACTCTGAGTTCTCAAAAAGGGTTTCTTCACCCCGGGAAGTTAATTAAATACCATTTGGAGGCATTTAATGTTCGAGCAAAAACGGCTGATTTTCGACAAAAGAGATAACACCCCCCCATTACGTCATGCTTCAGAAATGTGGAAAATGGTCCGTTTTCAAATGTTTTATTTTTGAACGTCAGTTCACATTTGTAGGTGGATCATCAGTGTGAGAGCTAAAATTAGCATGTTTAAAGTGATTTTCATGCTTCCAGGGGCTCGGGAAGTTAATTAAATACCATTTGGAGACATTTAATGTTCGAGCAAAAACGGCTGATTTTCGACAAAAGAGATAACACCCCCCCATTACGTCATGCTTCAGAAATGTTGAAAATGGTCCGTTTTCAAATGTTTTATTTTTGAACGTCAGTTCACATTTGTAGGTGGATCATCAGTGTTAGAGCTAACATTGGCATGTTTAAAGTAATTTTCATGCTTCCAGGGGCCCTAAACACAAGATTTATGGAATGGTTAAAAGTGCATGAAAATGGCCAATTTACTCACTCTGAGTTCTCAAAAAGGGTTTCTTCACCCCGGGAAGTTAATTAAATAACATTTGGAGGCATTTAATGTTCGAGCAAAAACGGCTGATTTTCGACAAAAGAGATAACACCCCCCCCATTACGTCATGCTTCAGAAATGTGGAAAATGGTCCGTTTTCAAATGTTTTATTTTTGAACGTCAGTTCACATTTGTAGGTGGATCATCAGTGTGAGAGCTAAAATTAGCATGTTTAAAGTGATTTTCATGCTTCCAGGGGCTCGGGAAGTTAATTAAATACCATTTGGAGGCATTTAATGTTCAAGCAAAAACGGCTGATTTTCGACAAAAGAGATAACACCCCCCCATTACGTCATGCTTCAGAAATGTGGAAAATGGTCCGTTTTCAAATGTTTTATTTTTGAACGTCAGTTCACATTTGTAGGTGGATCATCAGTGTGAGAGCTAAAATTAGCATGTTTAAAGTGATTTTCATGCTTCCAGGGGCTCGGGAAGTTAATTAAATACCATTTGGAGACATTTAATGTTCGAGCAAAAACGGCTGATTTTCGACAAAAGAGATAACACCCCCCCATTACGTCATGCTTCAGAAATGTTGAAAATGGTCCGTTTTCAAATGTTTTATTTTTGAACGTCAGTTCACATTTGTAGGTGGATCATCAGTGTTAGAGCTAACATTGGCATGTTTAAAGTAATTTTCATGCTTCCAGGGGCCCTAAACACAAGATTTATGGAATGGTTAAAAGTGCATGAAAATGGCCAATTTACTCACTCTGAGTTCTCAAAAAGGGTTTCTTCACCCCGGGAAGTTAATTAAATAACATTTGGAGGCATTTAATGTTCGAGCAAAAACGGCTGATTTTCGACAAAAGAGATAACACCCCCCCCATTACGTCATGCTTCAGAAATGTGGAAAATGGTCCGTTTTCAAATGTTTTATTTTTGAACGTCAGTTCACATTTGTAGGTGGATCATCAGTGTGAGAGCTAAAATTAGCATGTTTAAAGTGATTTTCATGCTTCCAGGGGCTCGGGAAGTTAATTAAATACCATTTGGAGGCATTTAATGTTCAAGCAAAAACGGCTGATTTTCGACAAAAGAGATAACACCCCCCCATTACGTCATGCTTCAGAAATGTGGAAAATGGTCCGTTTTCAAATGTTTTATTTTTGAACGTCAGTTCACATTTGTAGGTGGATCATCAGTGTTAGAGCTCAAATTAGCATGTTTAAAGTGATTTTCATGCTTCCAGGGGCTCGGGAAGTGAATTAAATACTATTTGGAGGCATTTAATGTTCAAGCAAAAATGGCTGATTTTCGACAAAAGAGATAACACCCCCCCATTACGTCATGCTTCAGAAATGTTGAAAATGGTCCGTTTTCAGATGTTTTATTTTTGAACGTCAGTTCACATTTGTAGGTGGATCATCAGTGTTAGAGCTAACATTGGCATGTTTAAAGTAATTTTCATGCTTCCAGGGGCCCTAAACACAAGATTTATGGAATGGTTAAAAGTGCATGAAAATGGCCAATTTACTCACTCTGAGTTCTCAAAAAGGGTTTCTTCACCCCGGGAAGTTAATTAAATAACATTTGGAGGCATTTAATGTTCGAGCAAAAACGGCTGATTTTCGACAAAAGAGATAACACCCCCCCCATTACGTCATGCTTCAGAAATGTGGAAAATGGTCCGTTTTCAAATGTTTTATTTTTGAACGTCAGTTCACATTTGTAGGTGGATCATCAGTGTGAGAGCTAAAATTAGCATGTTTAAAGTGATTTTCATGCTTCCAGGGGCTCGGGAAGTTAATTAAATACCATTTGGAGGCATTTAATGTTCAAGCAAAAACGGCTGATTTTCGACAAAAGAGATAACACCCCCCCCATTACGTCATGCTTCAGAAATTTGGAAAATGGTCCGTTTTCAAATGTTTTATTTTTGAACGTCAGTTCACATTTGTAGGTGGATCATCAGTGTTAGAGCTAAAATTAGCATGTTTAAAGTGATTTTCATGCTTCCAGGGGCCCTAAACACAAGATTTATGGAATGGTTAAAAGTGCATGAAAATGGCCAATTTACTCACTCTGAGTTCTCAAAAAGGGTTTCTTCACCCCAGGAAGTTAATTAAATACCATTTGGAGGCATTTAATGTTCGAGCAAAAACGGCTGATTTTCGACAAAAGAGATAACACCCCCCCATTACGTCATGCTTCAGAAATGTGGAAAATGGTCCGTTTTCAAATGTTTTATTTTTGAACGTCAGTTCACATTTGTAGGTGGATCATCAGTGTTAGAGCTAAAATTAGCATGTTTAAAGTGATTTTCATGCTTCCAGGGGCTCGGGAAGTTAATTAAATACCATTTGGAGGCATTTAATGTTCGAGCAAAAACGGCTGGTTTTCGACAAAAGAGATAACACCCCCCCATTACGTCATGCTTCAGAAATGTGGAAAATGGTCCGTTTTCAAATGTTTTATTTTTGAACGTCAGTTCACATTTGTAGGTGGATCATCAGTGTTAGAGCTAAAATTAGCATGTTTAAAGTGATTTTCATGCTTCCAGGGGCCCTAAACACAAGATTTATGGAATGGTTAAAAGTGCATGAAAATGGCAAATTTACTCACTCTGAGTTCTCAAAAAGGGTTTCTTCACCCCAGGAAGTTAATTAAATACCATTTGGAAGCATTTAATGTTCGAGCAAAAACGGCTGAGTTTCGACAAAAGAGATAACACCCCCCCCATTACGTCATGCTTCAGAAATGTGGAAAATGGTCCGTTTTCAAATGTTTTATTTTTGAACGTCAGTTCACATTTGTAGGTGGATCATCAGTGTTAGAGCTAAAATTAGCATGTTTAAAGTGATTTTCATGCTTCCAGGGGCTCGGGAAGTTAATTAAATACCATTTGGAGGCATTTAATGTTCGAGCAAAAACGGCTGGTTTTCGACAAAAGAGATAACACCCCCCCATTACGTCATGCTTCAGAAATGTGGAAAATGGTCCGTTTTCAAATGTTTTATTTTTGAACGTCAGTTCACATTTGTAGGGGGATCATCAGTGTTAGAGCTAAAATTAGCATGTTTAAAGTGATTTTCATGCTTCCAGGGGCCCTAAACACAAGATTTATGGAATGGTTAAAAGTGCATGAAAATGGCCAATTTACTCACTCTGAGTTCTCAAAAAGGGTTTCTTCACCCCGGGAAGTTAATTAAATACCATTTGGAGGCATTTAATGTTCGAGCAAAAACGGCTGATTTTCGACAAAAGAGATAACACCCCCCCATTACGTCATGCTTCAGAAATGTGGAAAATGGTCCGTTTTCAAATGTTTTATTTTTGAACGTCAGTTCACATTTGTAGGTGGATCATCAGTGTTAGAGCTCAAATTAGCATGTTTAAAGTGATTTTCATGCTTCCAGGGGCTCGGGAAGTGAATTAAATACTATTTGGAGGCATTTAATGTTCAAGCAAAAATGGCTGATTTTCGACAAAAGAGATAACACCCCCCCATTACGTCATGCTTCAGAAATGTGGAAAATGGTCCGTTTTCAAATGTTTTATTTTTGAACGTCAGTTCACATTTGTAGGTGGATCATCAGTGTTAGAGCTAAAATTAGCATGTTTAAAGTGATTTTCATGCTTCCAGGGGCCCTAAACACAAGATTTATGGAATGGTTAAAAGTGAATGAAAATGGCCAATTACTCACTCTGAGTTCTCAAAAAGGGTTTCTTCACCCCGGGAAGTTAATTAAATACCATTTGGAGGCATTTAATGTTCGAGCAAAAACAGCTAATTTTTGACAAAAGAGATAACACCCCCCCATTACGTCATGCTTCAGAAATGTGGGAAATGGTCCGTTTTCAAATGTTTTATTTTTGAACGTCAGTTCACATTTGTAGGTGGATCATCGTGTTAGAGCTAAAATTAGCATGTTTAAAGTGATTTTCATGCTTCCAGGGGCTCGGGAAGTTAAATAAATACCATTTGGAGGCATTTAATGTTCGAGCAAAAATGGCTGATTTTCGACAAAAGAGATAACACCCCCCCATTACGTCATGCTTCAGAAATGTGGAAAATGGTCCGTTTTCAAATGTTTTATTTTTGAACGTCAGTTCAAGTTTGTAGGTGGAACATCAGTGTTAGAGTTAAAATTAGCATGTTTAAAGTGATTTTCATGCTTCCAGGAGCTCGGGAAGTTAATTAAATACCATTTGGAGGCATTTAATGTTCAAGCAAAAACGGCTGATTTTCGACAAAAGAGATAACACCCCCCCATTACGTCATGCTTCAGAAATGTGGAAAATGGTCCGTTTTCAAATGTTTTATTTTTGAACGTCAGTTCACATTTGTAGGTGGATCATCAGTGTTAGAGCTAAAATTAGCATGTTTAAAGTGATTTTCATGCTTCCAGGGGCCCTAAACACAAGATTTATGGAATGGTTAAAAGTGCATGAAAATGGCCAATTTACTCACTCTGAGTTCTCAAAAAGGGTTTCTTCACCCCAGGAAGTTAATTAAATACCATTTGGAGGCATTTAATGTTCGAGCAAAAACGGCTGAGTTTCGACAAAAGAGATAACACCCCCCCATTACGTCATGCTTCAGAAATGTGGAAAATGGTCCGTTTTCAAATGTTTTATTTTTGAACGTCAGTTCACATTTGTAGGTGGATCATCAGTGTTAGAGCTAAAATTAGCATGTTTAAAGTGATTTTCATGCTTCCAGGGGCTCGGGAAGTTAATTAAATACCATTTGGAGGCATTTAATGTTCGAGCAAAAACGGCTGGTTTTCGACAAAAGAGATAACACCCCCCCATTACGTCATGCTTCAGAAATGTGGAAAATGGTCCGTTTTCAAATGTTTTATTTTTGAACGTCAGTTCACATTTGTAGGTGGATCATCAGTGTTAGAGCTAAAATTAGCATGTTTAAAGTGATTTTCATGCTTCCAGGGGCCCTTATCACAAGATTTATGGAATGGTTAAAAGTGCATGAAAATGGCCAATTTACTCACTCTGAGTTCTCAAAAAGGGTTTCTTCACCCCGGGAAGTTAATTAAATACCATTTGGAGGCATTTAATGTTCGAGCAAAAACGGCTGATTTTCGACAAAAGAGATAACACCCCCCCATTACGTCATGCTTCAGAAATGTGGAAAATGGTCCGTTTTCAAATGTTTTATTTTTGAACGTCAGTTCACATTTGTAGGTGGATCATCAGTGTTAGAGCTAAAATTAGCATGTTTAAAGTGATTTTCATGCTTCCAGGGGCCCTAAACACAAGATTTATGGAATGGTTAAAAGTGCATGAAAATGGCCAATTTACTCACTCTGAGTTCTCAAAAAGGGTTTCTTCACCCCGGGAAGTTAATTAAATACCATTTGGAGGCATTTAATGTTCGGGCAAAAACGGCTGATTTTCGACAAAAGAGATAACACCCCTCCATTACGTCATGCTTCAGAAATGTGGAAAATGGTCGTTTTCAAATGTTTTATTTTTGAACGTCAGTTCACATTTGTAGGTGGATCATCAGTGTTAGAGCTAAAATTAGCATGTTTAAAGTGATTTTCATGCTTCCAGGGGCTCGGGAAGTTAAATGAATACCATTTGGAGGCATTTAATGTTCGAGCAAAAACGGCTGATTTTCGACAAAAGAGATAACACCCCCCCATTATGTCATGCTTCAGAAATGTGGAAAATGGTCCGTTTTCAAATGTTTTATTTCTGAACGTCAGTTCACATTTGTAGGTGGATCATCAGTGTTAGAGCTCAAATTAGCATGTTTAAAGTGATTTTCATGCTTCCAGGGGCTCGGGAAGTGAATTAAATACTATTTGGAGGCATTTAATGTTCAAGCAAAAACGGCTGATTTTCGACAAAAGAGATAACACCCCCCCATTACGTCATGCTTCAGAAATGTGGAAAATGGTCCGTTTTCAAATGTTTTATTTTTGAACGTCAGTTCACATTTGTAGGTGGATCATCAGTGTTAGAGCTAAAATTAGCATGTTTAAAGTGATTTTCATGCTTCCAGGGGCTCGGGAAGTTAATTAAATACCATTTGGAGGCATTTAATGTTCGAGCAAAAACGGCTGGTTTTCGACAAAAGAGATAACACCCCCCCATTACGTCATGCTTCAGAAATGTGGAAAATGGTCCGTTTTCAAATGTTTTATTTTTGAACGTCAGTTCACATTTGTAGGTGGATCATCAGTGTTAGAGCTAAAATTAGCATGTTTAAAGTGATTTTCATGCTTCCAGGGGCCCTTATCACAAGATTTATGGAATGGTTAAAAGTGCATGAAAATGGCCAATTTACTCACTCTGAGTTCTCAAAAAGGGTTTCTTCACCCCGGGAAGTTAATTAAATACCATTTGGAGGCATTTAATGTTCGAGCAAAAACGGCTGATTTTCGACAAAAGAGATAACACCCCCCCATTACGTCATGCTTCAGAAATGTGGAAAATGGTCCGTTTTCAAATGTTTTATTTTTGAACGTCAGTTCACATTTGTAGGTGGATCATCAGTGTTAGAGCTAAAATTAGCATGTTTAAAGTGATTTTCATGCTTCCAGGGGCCCTAAACACAAGATTTATGGAATGGTTAAAAGTGCATGAAAATGGCCAATTTACTCACTCTGAGTTCTCAAAAAGGGTTTCTTCACCCCGGGAAGTTAATTAAATACCATTTGGAGGCATTTAATGTTCGAGCAAAAACAGCTGATTTTCGACAAAAGAGATAACACCCCCCCATTACGTCATGCTTCAGAAATGTGGAAAATGGTCGTTTTCAAATGTTTTATTTTTGAACGTCAGTTCACATTTGTAGGTGGATCATCAGTGTTAGAGCTAAAATTAGCATGTTTAAAGTGATTTTCATGCTTCCAGGGGCTCGGGAAGTTAAATGAATACCATTTAGAAGCATTTAATGTTCGAGCAAAAACGGCTGATTTTCGACAAAAGAGATAACACCCCCCCATTATGTCATGCTTCAGAAATGTGGAAAATGGTCCGTTTTCAAATGTTTTATTTCTGAACGTCAGTTCACATTTGTAGGTGGATCATCAGTGTTAGAGCTCAAATTAGCATGTTTAAAGTGATTTTCATGCTTCCAGGGGCTCGGGAAGTGAATTAAATACTATTTGGAGGCATTTAATGTTCAAGCAAAAACGGCTGATTTTCGACAAAAGAGATAACACCCCCCCATTACGTCATGCTTCAGAAATGTGGAAAATGGTCCGTTTTCAAATGTTTTATTTTTGAACGTCAGTTCACATTTGTAGGTGGATCATCAGTGTTAGAGCTAAAATTAGGATGTTTAAAGTGATTTTCATGCTTCCAGAGGCTCGGGAAGTTAATTAAATACCATTTGGAGGCATTTAATGTTCGAGCAAAAATGGCTGATTTTCGACAAAAGAGATAACACCCCCCCATTACGTCATGCTTCAGAAATGTGGAAAATAGTCCGTTTTCAAATGTTTTATTTTTGAACGTCAGTTCACATTTGTAGGTGGATCATCAGTGTTAGAGCTAACATTGGCATGTTTAAAGTGATTTTCATGCTTCCAGGGGCCCTAAACACAAGATTTATGGAATGGTTAAAAGTGCATGAAAATGGCCAATTTACTCACTCTGAGTTCTCAAAAAGGGTTTCTTCACCCGGGGAAGTTAATTAAATACCATTTGGAGGCATTTAATGTTCGAGCAAAAACTGCTGATTTTCGACAAAAGAGGTAACACCCCCCCATTACGTCATGCTTCAGAAATGTGGAAAATGGTCCGTTTTCAAATGTTTTATTTTTGAACGTCAGTTCACATTTGTAGGTGGATCATCAGTGTTAGAGCTAAAATTAGCATGTTTAAAGTGATTTTCATGCTTCCAGGGGCTCGGGAAGTTAAATAAATACCATTTGGAGGCATTTAATGTTCGAGCAAAAACGGCTGATTTTCGACAAAAGAGATAACACCCCCCCCCCATTACGTCATGCTTCAGAAATGTGGAAAATGGTCCGTTTTCAAATGTTTTATTTTTGAACGTCAGTTCACATTTGTAGGTGGATCATCAGTGTTAGAGCTAAAATTAGCATGTTTAAAGTGATTTTCATGCTTCCAGGGGCTCGGGAAGTGAATTAAATACTATTTGGATGCATTTAATGTTCAAGCAAAAACGGCTGATTTTCGACAAAAGAGATAACACCCCCCCATTACGTCATGCTTCAGAAATGTGGAAAATGGTCCGTTTTTAAATGTTTTATTTTTGAACGTCAGTTCAAGTTTGTAGGTGGAACATCAGTGTTAGAGTTAAAATTAGCATGTTTAAAGTGATTTTCATGCTTCCAGGAGCTCGGGAAGTTAATTAAATACCATTTGGAGGCATTTAATGTTCGAGCAAAAATGGCTGATTTTCGACAAAAGAGATAATACCCCCTCATTACGTCATGCTTCAGAAATGTGGAAAATGGTCCGTTTTCAAATGTTTTATTTTTGAACGTCAGTTCACATTTGTAGGTGGATCATCAGTGTTAGAGCTAAAATGAGCATGTTTAAAGTGATTTTCATGCTTCCAGGGGCCCTAAACACAAGATTTATGGAATGGTTAAAAGTGCATGAAAATGGCCAATTTACTCACTCTGAGTTCTCAAAAAGGGTTTCTTCACCCCGGGAAGTTAATTAAATACCATTTGGAGGCATTTAATGTTCGAGCAAAAACGGCTGATTTTCGACAAAAGAGATAACACCCCCCCATTACGTCATGCTTCAGAAATGTGGAAAATGGTCCGTTTTCAAATGTTTTATTTTTGAACGTCAGTTCACATTTGTAGGTGGATCATCAGTGTGAGAGCTAAAATTAGCATGTTTAAAGTGATTTCCATGCTTCCAGGGGCTCGGGAAGTTAATTAAATACCATTTGGAGACATTTAATGTTCGAGCAAAAACGGCTGATTTTCGACAAAAGAGATAACACCCCCCATTACGTCATGCTTCAGAAATGTTGAAAATGGTCCGTTTTCAAATGTTTTATTTTTGAACGTCAGTTCACATTTGTAGGTGGATCATCAGTGTTAGAGCTAACATTGGCATGTTTAAAGTAATTTTCATGCTTCCAGGGGCCCTAAACACAAGATTTATGGAATGGTTAAAAGTGCATGAAAATGGCCAATTTACTCACTCTGAGTTCTCAAAAAGGGTTTCTTCACCCCGGGAAGTTAATTAAATAACATTTGGAGGCATTTAATGTTCGAGCAAAAACGGCTGATTTTCGACAAAAGAGATAACACCCCCCCATTACGTCATGCTTCAGAAATGTGGAAAATGGTCCGTTTTCAAATGTTTTATTTTTGAACGTCAGTTCACATTTGTAGGTGGATCATCAGTGTTAGAGCTAAAATTAGCATGTTTAAAGTGATTTTCATGCTTCCAGGGGCCCTAAACACAAGATTTATGGAATTGTTAAAAGTGCATGAAAATGGCCAATTTACTCACTCTGAGTTCTCAAAAAGGGTTTCTTCACCCCGGGAAGTTAATTAAATACCATTTGGAGGCATTTAATGTTCGAGCAAAAACGGCTGATTTTCGACAAAAGAGATAACACCCCCCCATTACGTCATGCTTCAGAAATGTGGAAAATGGTCCGTTTTCGAATGTTTTATTTTTGAACGTCAGTACACATTTGTAGGTGGATCATCAGTGTGAGAGCTAAAATTAGCATGTTTAAAGTGATTTTCATGCTTCCAGGGGCTCGGGAAGTTAATTAAATACCATTTGGAGGCATTTAATGTTCGAGCAAAAACGGCTGATTTTCGACAAAAGAGATAACAACCCCCCATTACGTCATGCTTCAGAAATGTGGAAAATGGTCCGTTTTCAAATGTTTTATTTTTGAACGTCAGTTCACATTTGTAGGTGGATCATCAGTGTTAGAGCTAAAATTAGCATGTTTAAAGTGATTTTCATGCTTCCAGGGGCCCTAAACACAAGATTTATGGAATGGTTAAAAGTGCATGAAAATGGCCAATTTACTCACTCTGAGTTATCAAAAAGGGTTTCTTCACCCCAGGAAGTTAATTAAATACTATTTGGAGGCATTTAATGTTCGAGCAAAAACGGCTGATTTTCGACAAAAGAGATAACACCCCCCCCCATTTACGTCATGCTTCAGAAATGTGGAAAATGGTCCGTTTTCAAATGTTTTATTTTTGAACGTCAGTTCACATTTGTAGGTGGATCATCAGTGTTAGAGCTAAAATTAGCATGTTTAAAGTGATTTTCATGCTTCCAGGGGCTCGGGAAGTTAATTAAATACCATTTGGAGGCATTTAATGTTCAAGCAAAAACGGCTGGTTTTCGACAAAAGAGATAACACCCCCCCATTACGTCATGCTTCAGAAATGTGGAAAATGGTCCGTTTTCAAATGTTTTATTTTTGAACGTCAGTTCACATTTGTAGGTGGATCATCAGTGTTAGAGCTAAAATTAGCATGTTTAAAGTGATTTTCATGCTTCCAGGGGCCCTAAACACAAGATTTGTGGAATGGTTAAAAGTGCATGAAAATGGCCAATTTACTCACTCTGAGTTCTCAAAAAGGGTTTCTTCACCCCAGGAAGTTAATTAAATACCATTTGGAGGCATTTAATGTTCGAGCAAAAATGGCTGATTTTCGACAAAAGAGATAACACCCCCCCATTACGTCATGCTTCAGAAATGTGGAAAATGGTCCGTTTTCAAATGTTTTATTTTTGAACGTCAGTTCACATTTGTAGGTGGATCATCAGTGTTAGAGCTAAAATTAGCATGTTTAAAGTGATTTTCATGCTTCCAGGGGCTCGGGAAGTTAATTAAATACCATTTGGAGGCATTTAATGTTCGAGCAAAAACGGCTGGTTTTCGACAAAAGAGATAACACCCCCCCATTACGTCATGCTTCAGAAATGTGGAAAATGGTCAGTTTTCAAATGTTTTATTTTTGAACGTCAGTTCACATTTGTAGGGGGATCATCAGTGTTAGAGCTAAAATTAGCATGTTTAAAGTGATTTTCATGCTTCCAGGGGCCCTAAACACAAGATTTATGGAATGGTTAAAAGTGCATGAAAATTGCCAATTTACTCACTCTGAGTTCTCAAAAAGGGTTTCTTCACCCCGGGAAGTTAATTAAATACCATTTGGAGGCATTTAATGTTCGAGCAAAAACGGCTGATTTTCGACAAAAGAGATAACACCCCCCCATTACGTCATGCTTCAGAAATGTGGAAAATGGTCCGTTTTCAAATGTTTTATTTTTGAACGTCAGTTCACATTTGTAGGTGGATCATCAGTGTTAGAGCTCAAATTAGCATGTTTAAAGTGATTTTCATGCTTCCAGGGGCTCGGGAAGTGAATTAAATACTATTTGGAGGCATTTAATGTTCAAGCAAAAACGGCTGATTTTCGACAAAAGAGATAACACCCCCCATTACGTCATGCTTCAGAAATGTGGAAAATGGTCCGTTTTCAAATGTTTTATTTTTGAACGTCATTTCACATTTGTAGGTGGATCATCAGTGTTAGAGCTAAAATTAGCATGTTTAAAGTGATTTTCATGCTTCCAGGGGCCCTAAACACAAGATTTATGGAATGGTTAAAAGTGAATGAAAATGGCCAATTACTCACTCTGAGTTCTCAAAAAGGGTTTCTTCACCCCGGGAAGTTAATTAAATACCATTTGGAGGCATTTAATGTTCGAGCAAAAACAGCTCATTTTCAACAAAAGAGATAACACCCCCCCATTACGTCATGCTTCAGAAATGTGGGAAATGGTCCGTTTTCAAATGTTTTATTTTTGAACGTCAGTTCACATTTGTAGGTGGATCATCAGTGTTAGAGCTAAAATTAGCATGTTTAAAGTGATTTTCATGCTTCCAGGGGCTCGGGAAGTTAATTAAATACTATTTGGAGGCATTTAATGTTTGAGCAAAAACGGCTGATTTTCGACAAAAGAGATAACACCCCCCCATTACGTCATGCTTCAGAAATGTGGAAAATGGTCCGTTTTCAAATGTTTTATTTTTGAAAGTCAGTTCACATTTGTAGGTGGATCATCAGTGTTAGAGCTAAAATTAGCATGTTTAAAGTGATTTTCATGGTTCCAGGGGCTCGGGAAGTTAAATAAATACCATTTGGAGGCATTTAATGTTCGAGCAAAAACAGCTGATTTTCGACAAAAGAGATAACACCCCCCCATTACGTCATGCTTCAGAAATGTGGAAAATGGTCCGTTTTCAAATGTTTTATTTTTGAACGTCAGTTCACATTTGTAGGTGAATCATCAGTGTTAGAGCTAAAATTAGCATGTTTAAAGTGATTTTCATGCTTCCAGGGGCTCGGGAAGTTAATTAAATACTATTTGGAGGCATTTAATGTTTGAGCAAAAACGGCTGATTTTCGACAAAAGAGATAACACCCCCCCATTACGTCATGCTTCAGAAATGTGGAAAATGGTCAGTTTTCAAATGTTTTATTTTTGAACGTCAGTTCACATTTGTAGGTGGATCATCAGTGTTAGAGCTAAAATTATCATGTTTAAAGTGATTTTTCATGCTTCCAGGGGCCCTAAACACAAGATTTATGGAATGGTTAAAAGTGCATGAAAATGGCCAATTTACTCACTCTGAGTTCTCAAAAAGGGTTTCTTCACCCCGGGAAGTTAATTAAATACCATTTGGAGGCATTTAATGTTCGAGCAAAAACGGCTGATTTTCGACAAAAGAGATAACACCCCCCCATTACGTCATGCTTCAGAAATGTGGAAAATGGTCCGTTTTCAAATGTTTTATTTTTGAACGTCAGTTCACATTTGTAGGTGGATCATCAGTGTTAGAGCTAAAATTTGCATGTTTAAAGTGATTTTCATGCTTCCAGGGGCCCTAAACACAAGATTTATGGAATGGTCAAAAGTGCATGAAAATGGCCAATTTACTAACTCTGAGTTCTCAAAAAGGGTTTCTTCACCCCGGGAAGTTAATTAAATACCATTTGGAGGCATTTAATGTTCGAGCAAAAACGGCTGATTTTCGACAAAAGAGATAACACCCCCCCATTACGTCATGCTTCAGAAATGTGGAAAATGGTCCGTTTTCAAATGTTTTATTTTTGAACGTCAGTTCACATTTGTAGGTGGATCATCAGTGTTAGAGCTAAAATTAGCATGTTTAAAGTGATTTTCATGCTTCCAGGGGCTCGGGAAGT